>NC_139672.1:10640770-10655770 GCF_951799395.1 Argentina silus | reverse complement strand
CTCAGTTGATCTTCTTCTTCTGTGAGCACTAACTTTGCCTGGGGGGGGGACGGGGTAGAATCTAGCAGGTCGAAGTAGGTTAGTAGTAGAGAGATGCGTGTGTGTGTGTGTGTGTGTGTGTGTGTGTATGTGTGTGTGTGTGTGTGTGTGTGTGTGTGTGTGTATGTATACCGGGTTGTAGCTTCATATCTTTAGGAAACCATGCGTCACAACGGGTTCAGTCGACTCAACGCATTGTGAGAAGGTGTTTGGCTATTCATACAGATGCATGCTCTTCCCTCTTTCCCTGTTTGCTTTATTCAGCGTGAGCAGCACGTAACAAGCTGTCATGTGTCTGAAAAGGCTGTAAATGAGTTGAATTTTTAAAGCTTTTTGAGAGGAACACTGCTCCCCTTTAATCTTCCCAGTGTGTATTTTTCCTCAGGTTTTTTTTCTGTGTCGGCTAATTGTGTTAGGGGCAGAATTTGACATGTATTGACTCAAACATGCGGTGGAAAACCAGCACACAGCTCTTGTGTATTGGCAGCTGCACTAATCCCCCCATCCTTTGAAAAAGCCTCTGTTTTTTTTCTGTTTTTTTTTTCTCTCCTGAACATCATTGTTTAGAGGAACATAATTTTTCCCCTCATTTTTCTTTTTTTCTTTCTTTTTTCTTCTTTCTCATACGTTCACAAAGCAGATTTCCTGACGCAAGCCCTCAGAAGTCTAGGGTTTGTGTTTTCCACCGTTTTGGTTTGTGTGTGTGTGTGTTTTTTTTTAGGAGGGGTTGAGAGAGGGGCTTTTTTTTTTTTTTTTTTTCAGTGGGCCACGTCGTGTGTGGCGTAGAGGTAAGGGGAATTTGACGCTCTCATGCGGACTCCTAAGATACGGAGGCTGTGAAAAGAGACTAAGGGGAGGCCGGTCGCAGTGCCTGGTGGAGGAAGGCACCAGAGAAATAGAATGGAAGGTACATTAGGTAGTTGATGGATGAAGTGTAGGTACGCACACTGACTCTTCTTCATCTTTTTCAGCTTAGACTCTATTCCGCCAATATGGTGGTGTTTCAATATGAAAAAAAAGAAAGCTAAATACATGTCCATATGGTATGTTTATTGATAGTTTGTTTTTATCATATTTCCCCAGCAGGCGTCTGCCCAACATTCAAAGTCCACCCTTTAACCCCTCGCAAAGTTTTATGGAAGAACAACTTGAATGTCCATCTGGGAAAGTGGGCTTACATATTATACAGTTTGGCGTAAACACTATTCCTGTACAAATTAGTATGCATGCCAACAAGTTAGCGGTGTGTGTGTGTGTGTGTGTGTGTGTTTGTCTGTGTATGCGCTTGTGGATGTGTGTGTGTGTGTGTTTGTCTGTGTATGTGTATGTGTGTGTGTGCGCACGTAAATGTGTGTGTGTGTGTGTACGTGTCGATCTGTGTGTGCGTTTGATGTGTGCATTCTCTAACTCAATCACTGGTCGTTCTCTCTGAGAGCGCGGCACCTCCAGCCCATATCTTATAATGGTTTTCTCCAGAGAGCCCGTCAGCCTCACCTTCCATTGTCTCTCGCTTCATTTCCCACCCAAAAGAGGATTTCTGGGGGAGCAGTCCTCTCTCATCTCCCCACGCCTTCCCTAGGAAAGAGCAGAGTGCAGGAATTCCATTTGCTCCCTCCCTCGCCGGGCCCGCGCACACCACTCGGCTTGCCTTCATGCGACATGACATAATTGCATGGAGATTGGTTCCACGTCCCCCTCCGTCCGTCCTTTTGCGCATATTTGAAGGTAAAGGCGTCTCGCGGCACACTGCAGGGTATTCAGCATGCTCCTTCGAGAGCTGTTCATTGTACTTGTTTGTAGATACTCTGAATCCTGCAAAAAGCATTCGTATGTTTTTGCTCGGTCTGTGTCGAACCGTTTTTTTTTTTACGGGCCTGTCAAGATGAAAACGGGCCTTAGTTGGTGTCATTAATGCGTCTGTGTGTGTGTGTTTATGCGTGTGCTGGTGTGTGTGTCCGTGTGTCTGTGTGTGTGTATGCTCTTGTCGATGTGTGTGTGTGTGTGTGTGTGTGTATGTGTGTGTGCTTGCGTAGACGTGTGTATGTGCGTGTGTGCATGTTTGTGTGTGTGGTTAGTTTTGTAATTGGATGCACCGGACCATATCAGTCTTTACCTGAGGTAGTCATTTGCATTGGCTTGATTGACAGGAGGACTATGCAAAGCAGGCGCTCCTGTCATTTCCAGTGAAAATGGGTAGAGCAAAGAAGTCGCTCTGTGCCTACGTTATTAGGCATTTCTCTCCTGGTAAATTAGCAGTGTGTCTTTAATTGCTGAAATGTTGTTTGAAGATATGTGACTGCTAACTAGAGGTGTCCTTCAACCCGATCTGTTTTGACTTACATCTTGTAAGAACAGCACCCATTTCCTGATAAAACAGCACCCACTTTACCACGGATATGTATTGTATTCTTTTCTATCCTGTTCATAATAACACGCTGTTTTATGCTGTAATAGTTATTTTGGTCTTTGTCTAAGAGACATTCAGTAGCAGCAGGCTGCCTAGACGTCTGGCCGCTTGAAAATGAAAAAGGACTAGTTGAACAGAGAGCAGGAACTAGTGCGTGTAATTCTGAATATTCATAGTGGTCTGTCACTGCGCCTCGGACATCACACAATGTGCGTTCCGTTGTGTAACTGACCGTGAGAGGAGCCTGCGCGGCTTGCTCGACGCCGAGGTCACGTCTGAGGACATCGAAACATGTTTCGTTACGTAACGCGGCACCATTAGAGGGATTAAGACACTTTGAATAAGAATTATCGCTAAGACAGAAAGCAATTGAGGAACCGATGATTACGGTTGCCCCTGCTGCGGCGCTCAGATATCCGCGGGGCGTGTCACATGTGTGTGATTACGGGGCCACCTATGCGCGTGGTCCCCCTGTCACGCATGATGGTTATTATTTGCTGTGGCTTGAAGCCGGCTGGGAGAGGCGTTTAATGAACTGCGTGTCGAGCACAAGCGCGGGAGGTCGGACAATTTGTCAGAATTTAATCACAGCCCAATGTACAGGCGTGTTAATTTTATCAGAATTGATAACGTACAAATGGCTTCCTGGCTCGCCGAGCTCCTGGGAAACGTTTTTGTCGTCGTACCCTCCAATCGGAAAGCCCATTGTCCCTCACAAATCAAAGTTGTAACGCTCTACGATTCCCGTGTTTTATCTGTTGTAAGACTCTCTCTCTTTCGACGGTGGCTTGGGACATATTTCATTGATAAGTTGTTTTAGAAGGTAGTCGTCTCATTAAATATCCATTTATTCTTTCTTTATATCTTTCATCTCAGGATCTCAATCACCTTTTTGATGACCATTCAAATGATGTAGGCCTAACTTTCTCATTTGGTAGTCACCGCAGGTTCCCTTCTCTCTTGTGGTAACGGCGTTAAACCTCTGAAGTCATTTAGGTGTTTTACATTCAACACTCAGTTTTTATAACTGTTATAAATCCGCCTTCAAACCGCTACACAATGATGGGATGTCCAATTTGACTTAATTTCCACCATTCACCAGGCATTGAACACATAAATGACTACACAAACTGTTTATTGGCCCTTTTGCCTTCCCTACCCATTTCATTGTCAAGTGAAGCTCAGCCGTGACAAGCAGCTGAGAGGCGCCGTGCCTGAACCTTGGCAAGAGGCTAGCTTTAACACAGTTTTTTTTTTATTGGCAGCCACATTTTTTGAATTCAGACACTCACTGAACGGAAATGCCGAATGCCCGTACCCACACCCACACAGAAACACACACGCACACGCACACACACACACACATATATACGCTTGCACGCACGCACACACGGAAGTCTCTTCCGGCAAGCTGTTGAGAGGTAATTTGAATGGGTGGTGATGCAAATCGTGTCTGCTTGAGCTTGCAGACGCTTCTTCACCCCCTTAGTTTATACTTCTTGCTAAAGCTGCGTTTTGGGTTCTGTTTCTGTTAGGAGAAATACGATTGTCTCTCAATATGTTCTTGGGGTTTCATTTATGATAATACAAACTCCCTCCCCCTCCCCAGTACACAGATCCGGGCCTTTGAGTCTGCAGACAATTGATCACAGCCGATCCAGGCCACACATCGTCAATAGCGAATCTCTAAACAATAGAATCGAGTGTTTATTTCAATGGACTACCAACGATTAAACGTGATTGATCGTCGGTTGATGAATGTCCCCTTTTATAAGCATACACCGGACTCTTTATATTCTAATGAGGTGTCGGAGCGCTGTGTGTCGGCTAAGGGTCCAGTCAGCGCCAGCGTCCCATTGGCCGAGGGATTTTGATGGATAGTGTTTACTAAAGCGGGCGACACTGAAAGAGGAGAGACCAGAAGACGGGTGTACTATTTTAACACCGTTGACGGTTTTGACCCGGGGATAGGAGGCGTCAGACACTCGTACCATCGCTTCTGGTGTCAAATGTTCTGTTTTGGTCCCCAAACCCTCTAGGATAATGACCCTGTGTTCCAGAGGGAAGACAGCACAACCACGGCGCGGCACGGAGAGCTGTCTTTTTTCGGTTGTTTTTCTTTTGTAACCCGAGCTGACATGTACAGTACATTGAGGCGGGGAGACGAACCAGGCCTGTTGTGCAGAACAACCAGGCAACAGGCAGGCTTTCTGTAGGGGTGATCAAAATGCGTACGAGTCAGTCTCCATGAACATACATGCCCATAGAGGATACTGTACCTCAGCAATCTCTCAGCCTCTCTCTCTCTCGCTCTCTCCCCTCCCCTTCCCTCTTTCTCGCAATTTTTTTTATGACGACATTCCGACAGGCGTGATCAAGGGGGTGAGATGACTGGCTTTGAAGCCGTGGTTTTTCAGATCAAAAGGCCTGGTTAATGCCCCATTACAGGTTGCACTCAAGCAGTTTAGGTGCCTGGCCCTCGTGATTCCAACTGCAGCCCTCTGAAAAATAGGCGCCCTGCCCAGCGCCGCTGGACCCCGGGTTCAAAATGATCAGCTGACAACGGCAAGGCTAATGGCTGTACTTTTTTTTCTTCCTTTCTTCTCGGAATTCCATGGAGGGAAATGAGAGTCTGCGTTGTCTGTCCATGCACACGCTATATGAAAGACAGGTGCTCTTTGCTTGTCACTTCAGCTGAATAGTCTTGCATTAATGGTTCTTACCGGAATGGTTTCGAAATGCCATTTTCATTGAATTCCAGTGGTACTGTGTTCATTTGTGAATCTGTACTTTCTCGATGCTCTTCACCCAGTAAGTGTGTGGGTGTGGGTTTGTCTTCAAAAGTTCATTTCACAGTTATTCCATTTTCAAAACATTAGAAAATGGCACAATATTTCTTGGATTCTTATCTCCCTTGTATTCCAGAGATGGCTTAGCCTGTGTGAAATCCAAAGTGCCTCCGAGGCAATAGCACTTCAAGAGCACCATAGCTCAGTAGGAACGGATGCGGAAGGCAGTGTAACATTCCCCAAATGTGTTTTGCTGCACAGTGTGGTCATTGGGAAATGGCCTCTTATACGCGGTGCGGTAAGGTGCAATGAATCTGGACACGGCGACTGGCTTATTATTCACAATCTGATTTTGAAAACGGTGTCTCGGGATCTCGGCCCCCCTCTGGCTTTTAACCTCACACAGATTGCTTTTCGATGCCCCTCTCTTTCCCTCTCTGTCTCCACCTCTCCCTCCCTTCCCTTCATCCCTCTCTCGTGGAGGGCGTTGCAGATTGGACAGAGTGAGAAATGCCCAGCAGTTAAAACGGGGGAAGGGGGGGGGGGTTAGAGCAATTAAAACCCAATGACCTTTTCATAAGAGGGCTTGGGCGAAGGTTAAAGGACGCTTGTTATAGACACGAAGTTCAACGTTTCATTTCTAATAACGTTGATTTAGGGTCTGGAGGGTTCTGTTTTCTGGGCTTTGCTCATTGGAGTGGTCCCAGATCCCGGGAGGAGCAGAAGCTAACGGTGGTTTTATATGGAGAGGCTGTGCTGACCTCTCAGTTAGCCTTGTCAAGTTCGACTGTAAAAATTACCATTTTAATAACCCGTAGACGAAATAGGTGATCGTTATCTCCCTTTTGATCTCAGTTCAAAAGGCAGTGTAAAATATGAGATATGCTTTACAGTGCATTGAAGCACTGTGGATCTTTGTTTGGCTATATGAACATTGAAAGGCAGTGAAAGGAATCCCCATTGTTAGCTCCCTAGCATTTCAAATGACTCTCATATCATGGTAATGCTCTGCACCTGTAATGGACTTGTTGGGGGTTGCAGGTAGCTATGCTGGAGCCATAGTGTTGTGGAGTATTTGACACCCCTGGTAATGTGGTCAATTTAATACCCTTCTAAAGCCTCTGTATCAAGCCTACTTCCTGATCGCTCGCAGAACCAAATCCCAGTAGCTATGTAGCTGATAAGTGCAGAAGGATGTAGCTTAGCTTTATCAGCCCTTGGCTCCAATGACACAGTAATCCAGCCGACGCCACGCTGTCACAGCACTGCAAAGAACACACACAAGAATCATTTCATTTACCCAACAATGACTGTGGGGCAAAATATGGGATATTTTCTTGAGCCTCCCCTTTAACTGTTACCCTTTAAGGCCTTACATAACTTCCACCGTATCTGTTTACAACAGCGAACACCATTTTGTTCTGGAGCCTACAAAGCTCTCCAGCTTTCTGAATGGGAGGCCCTTATATCACGATAACGTTGTGGAGATTGCTATGGCTAATTTCCAGAGGCTAGCTGTTGTTCAATCTGAACAGCTGCTAACAGCCTTTAACTCAGTAGACAGGAAGCTCTCTAGCCTTCAAGAATACAAGGCCTGATTTGACATAAACCCAGTCGAGATTGTCAAGCCTAATTGCTAGCAGCTAACTACTTGCAGTCAGAACACCAAACAGCCTTTCAGTCAGTACAGACAAAGCTCTCAGACTCTTATGATAACTCAGGAGAAGGCAGAGGCTAATTCCTAGCGGCTAACCATTGCTCAGTCAGAACACAGAGTACCTTTGTACCTTAATGGGGGAGAGAACCTCTTTGGCTTGCCGAAGGAAATGGAGGTGACTGCGGGCCTGGCGGGGAGTCGATCTGCTTACCTTGTTATTGTCCTCTGAATACAATGACTCTCAGACAGGGCCCGATGCCCCCCGGGGAAGCAAATGGTCATGTGCTGATGTGAGAGAAATGCTAAATGTAAAAGAAAGAAAAAGGGGAACAGAGAGAGAATCTCATTTCTGGGAAGAAGGCAGTTTTCTGCCCCTAGGGGGTCAGTTTAGCATACCAGGGGAGCCTATAGGTCGGTACATCTGAGTTTGAAGGAGCCAGCATGGATATTGCCGCTATGATGTATGTGCCACTTGTGTTTTGCTTCTCCATGTATGCCAATATGTGATAAGGCGGTAAGCGGTATCAATGCAATTTGCTACTGTGTATTCATCTCCTCTAATTGAAGCTACAGTTTCAGGAGGGGAAAATGATTCCAACAATACGCATCAAACAACAGACACCCTGTGCCGTGGGGAGTTGGTCATCGCAAGCCAACTGAGATATCTAGGCTGCTACTTGTATAGTGTGTGTGTGTGTGTGTGTGTGTGTGCGTGTGTGTGTGTGTGTGTGTGTGTGTGTGTGTGTGTGTGTGTGTGTGTGTGTGTGCGCGCAAATGTGACTTTGATAGGTTTTCACTTTTAGTAGGTTTATTTTTCAGAGACATCAGGAAGGGAAGTACAAATTCGGCATGTTTCTTTCATGCTAAATCCCTTACATATTTTACGGCGAAAGCCGTAAGCACATGGCTCTCTCTCCGTGGCGTTTGAAGTGCTCTGCATTAGTAAAACGCCTTCAAGGGCCCAGTCTGGAAAAGCCTTGTAGCTTCCTCCTCATCATCCCCAAGATCCAGGCAGCAACTGTAAACAGTTTACTTTCTCTTAAGGGTCCCGCTTCTACGCAAGACAATGTTACCGTGCCGAAGCCTCATCTCCTCAGAATGAATGGAAGTCAGATTTTTAAGATGAACAAAAAAATGGTTTGAGGAAAGAAATGTAAAATAAATAAAGATACCCAGCACAAATGGCAGTTGTTTTCTTATTACCCTTGGGGCTGAGGAAAATATATTCCTGCTAAAAGCTTAAATAGTTCCTACAGGGGGAAGGAAATACATATACAGACATAATTATGGGCAGAATCTAGTTATGATACTTAAAAGCCTAAGTATGATGTGTTTCTTGCCCTTTTATATATTAATTGGGCAATTATGGAATATAATTTTGTGAAAGGTATTCGCGCCATAAGGGAGATGACAATAACGAAATACAGCCTTCGTTTCATAAGAAATATCTCCCCAAAGTAAACGTTGTGATCTCATAATTGAGCCTCGCAGAATTTATACATTTCCATCGGAGTGAACTTCATAGCACTTTGATTTGAATTGAGGCACCCGAGTGCAACCTCTGCTTGCACTTAGCAAGATGGCGTAAACACCGGCATTCACACGGGTGTTCCACTGAGCACAATCATTTGGAGCCTATGTTCTAGATTGCATTGTCTCATTTCCAATGCAGTCAGCCAGGCTTACAGTAGCATAGTACAGCATGAACTAGATTTGGCTATCTGTGGTCCTGAATAATGCATTTTATCAGTAGCGTCCTGGCATTTGTCCGATGAGATCGCCTCTGGAGTATTCGCCGGGGTCTGCATTTCTGTCCCGGGCTACTGATGAAACACCTATGGTGAGTATTTCACGCCTGTCAGTGACATCACTTCCCGGAGATTAATGATGTGCAATACGAGGATGATAGCACATGACGAGATTCGGCCTTGTGACATTTACAGCACATTAGAAGGACCTTCAGCTTTTACTAACTTACGACTGGTACTGTATATTGGCAAGCAGGCATCAAATCATACAGTATAGTACGGAACATTTGATGCACTCTTAACTACACTACTGCAGACGGACACTTTATGTGTTCCCGCTGTGAAGTGTGCATGTGAATGACATTTTTAAAGGTCTTCCAAAAAGCTGGCACATGTGACGACTCTCTAAACTCTGGAGGCTGCTGCAAATTAAGCAAACGATTTCTCTCTCTGTCTGTCTGTCTCTCTCTCTCTCTCTCTGTCCCTCTCTCTCTATCTCTCTCTCTCTCTGTTTGTGCCTGTCTGAGTTAGCGGCCATCACGTGATGGGGCAGACAAAAGAAGGACACTTTGGGAGGTTAGCCTGGGTTTTTGTGTTGCCAGTCAGCCAGGGGAGGGGGTTTTCTAAGCCGTGAATGGGCTCGTTGAGTTGGAGGTAATTTTGGGCCCCGGCACAGGGCATTAGTTGGACCGGCCTTTCTGCTGACTGGCACGTTTTTTTCTCTCTTTTTTTCTCCCAGCAACCCCCCCCTGTGCTGCATCGGCGTTTCTGTCCAAACCAAAAGGCCTTTCTTTATGTCTGTGTCCATGACGACATGGTAGTGGTGTCTGATAGGGCGTGGCAGAGAAGATCTCTTTTAGGTCCCGTTTACCTTGGGGAGCCGATAAATCTCGACATAAGGAATTTATCTGGGAACAGGCGGTTGTTTAGCAATGCAGCTCTGTACGTTGCTATGGCTTTATGTGAGCTGCTAGGGAATCGGGGGTTGGGGGGGGTTGGGGGGTTGGGGGAGGTGATAAATGAATAGATGCATGCCGGACATCCCCTATTCATTATTATTGGAATTTGTGCTGCCTGCTGGGAATTTCTGCAGCCATTGCTGTGTCGGCTGACTGCTGAAGGGGCCTCCCAGAGGTGTTCAGATGGTCCAAAACTCTTAGCTGCCGGAGCTAAAGAACTGGGGCCTAGACTCAGCTCAACAAGCGGCCTGTGCCCACAAAGGCACAGGGGAAGTGCTGCAGTCAAGTGTACCCAGGGTATTAGTCCTACACACACACACACACACACACACTCACATCCGCACAGATACTGACCACACACACTCACTCACTCACTCACTCACTCACTCACTCACTCACTCACTCACTCACTCACTCACTCACTCACTCACACACAAACACACAAACACACACACACACACACACACACACATACCACATCACATCACATCCTCACAACATTGAAGCTAGTGGTTTGTAATTATGCCTCATCGAAAAGCAATTGTGGGACCGTGCTCAGCGGCTAGCCAAGGCCAGCCCCATAAATGATTATTAAGGTGAACCGCAATGAAGACTAATCAAGTTCTTAGGGACAATCAAGAGGCCCGACCCAACCACTCTCACACTCACACATCTCCCGCCCCTCTCGAAACGCCCTGGCCTATCTTAACTCAACAAATGCCACATCCACCCTACGCATAGATGGGTTCTATGGGATCATTTTGATCCAAACGCTGCCTTTCAAAGCTTTTCACCTCAGGGGGCACGACAATCAAAGCGTTTTAGCAAATCGATGTACCTCATTAAGAGCGAGCGGGTGCAAATTACATTATTCCCACCTCTCTCTCTGTCTCTGTCTCTGTCTCTCTCTCTGTCTCTCTCTCTCTCTCTCTCTGACTGTATGTTGTCTCTCATCCCTCGTCGACCGCCGGCAGCTGTCATCCTGTGAGCTGAGCTGCTCTGACACTTCGCTCTGTATTCTGCCTCTGTGTGTGAGCATCAGGCCTGCTAGGTGATTGCCCGAAGGCTTTGAAGTCACAGACGAATGGCTCGAAGGAAACACCTTCGGCGAGCGAAGGTCATCCATCCCTCTGAAGTCGGCTTTGCAAGGTTCAAACATAGACGTACGCGCGTGCGCACACACAGACCCAAAACTAATTGGACGATGTTGCTTGAACAAAAGCTCCAGCACACGGATTGGTCAATACTCGAGGCATTCCAAGCATAAAGGCGCAGAATGGATTCCTTCCCTGTGTCTTGTGTATCTACGGAAAGTGTTTGCTTTTCCTCCCACACTTTCTTTCTGTGTGCACCTCTGTGTGCCTTTCATCAATATTTAGATAAATGGCAACTCCTCAGGTGCAACAGACCCCTAATGCAGTACCCATGGCAGTGTCTTTGTCTGCGGATGATAAGCTTTTATACAGGTTTACGGTCTAGCCCTGTGTCATGGAAGGTAACCAAGTCCCTTTCAAGAGAGCCTTTCTTAGCTCTTCGAGACACCTTTCTAGCCCCGGGTCTTCTAAAAGAAACTGGAATTTTATTTTTCATTCATGGCCTTCAGAGCTCTGTGAATGCAGTCCATCATGTTTTATTTTCAACTGGCGGGGAGCTCACAACGCCGTTTATTGATTATCACCCTCTATTTGTCTGTCGTTCTTCCTTCTCATCTTCTTTTTCACTCTGTCTCTCTATATCCCCCCCCCGTCTGTCCTCTGGCTGTCTTTCACTCTCTTTATATAATCATGCATTTATGTGTTTTCACTCTTTAGAAATGTTTCTGTCTGGACTGGATACTAAACTGCTGAAGGTCTGACTTATTTTTTTTGGGACTTCATGTTGCTTTGCCCATTTTTAGTCCATCTCCACAACACTTCTCCTTTGGGAAACTGGCCGTCAGTCTCCCGCTGTTACGTTTTTAGCCAGTGCTCTTTATAGAACACAATGGAGAACAGAATAGGTACATTTTGGTGTATTGAGGGCCTGGGTGTATTGTGAAGGCTTTCATTTCTGTGAAACAAGCAAGACACTGTTCACTCCTGCCATTACAGAAGGGTTGTTATTAATAGGTCATGAATGGTACTAAAATTACATTGTGTGAGTGTGTGTGTGTGTGTGGGGGGGGGCTGTGTGTGTGTGTGTGGCTGTGTGTGTGTGTGTGGCTGTGTGTGTGTGTGTGTGTGTGTGTCTGTCTGTGTGTGTGTATGTGGCTGTGTGTGTGTGTGTGTGTGTGTGTGTGTGTGTGTGTGTGTGTGCACACGCACGCACACACAGCCCCACACACACACACAGTAAATTGGGCCTCGGGTTAAACCTTTGAGTTCCTGTTGGGAGCCTGGGCTCAGCCTCCTTTCGACAGGCCCACAGGTGCTCCCAGTGATGTGCTCTGAATGAAGAAGCCACTCCGAAGTCATAGCTCTGTCCTCCAGGTAACAAAAGAAAAGGAAGATTAGATGCCCTTCTTCAAGGCTTTTGTTAAGTAATTCTGTGTCTGGTTTAATAATTCAACACGGCACCGATGGAGCCGGTACAGAAATGATATATCTTTACGTCTGATCTCTTTAGCTTGGAGGAACTTCCACATTATCTGTATGCCGTGTTCGTTACCGTCATAAGCATACGAGGGGGCTGGTCGGGAATTGTATACACACAGGGGGAAAACAGAGGGAGTGGAGGCGATAGGTGTGTGCGTGCGTCCGTGCGTGCGTGCGTGTACACTGCGGCTTGTATATTTGTATATCCCTGCATGTCTCTGTTTTAAAGTCGGTGTGTGTTTGTTTGTTTGTGTGTGTGGGTGTGTGTGTGTTTGTGTGCGCGTGCGTGTGTGCGTGCGTGCTGGTGTGTGTGCAGGTGTGTTGTACGAGACGCACTGTCACTCACCTGTAACATGAACCAATGTCGTACCACTGCCACTGAACCATTGAGGGACTTGAGCTCCCATGAGCCACCTGTGTGTGTGTGTGTGTGTGTGTGTGTGTGTGTGTGTGTGTGTGTGTGTGTGTGTGTGTGTGTGTGTGTGTGTGTGTGTGTGTGCGTGTGTGTGTGTGCGTGTGTGTGTGTACGTCTGCGTGTGTACACACACTGATGAAATAAACATCACACACACTCCTCTCTCCCGGGGAGCCAAGGATCGGTAGCCATCCGCGGAAAGCATCCGTGTTTGTCATTGGGGACAAAGCTAGCATGCAACGGCTTATGCTAAAAGCAACTAGAAGAGAGAGAAAAAATGAGCCGATTTCATTTAGAAATATTCTCCTCCTATTTATTTAGGCTGATGCTTCTATTTACCCAGACACAACAGCGTGTTTGGCCACAACCTAATTGGTGCATCAGTTTTGGTATTTTAGCTTTCTTAGTTGGGATTCAGGAAGTGTCCTTCAGGGGGGCACATCTCCCTCCTTTCTTTTTTTTTTTCTCTCTGTCTCTATCCTTCTCTCTCTTCCACCGCACCTGTTTGGAGCAATACCTTTGGGGCGCTGCTTGAAATAAATTATGTATGAGTTTTAGGAGGAATCGGAGAACCTTTGTGGACTGTACCACACAGTCTTTTGAGTGGTGGGGGAAGAGACCTGTGCTGCCTCCATGTCCTTGTATCTGTCTGTCTGTCTGTCTGTTCCGTATCTCTCTCAGCTGAAACTTTATGCCCCTGCCCCCCCCCCCCCCCTCCCGTTATATCTCTCCTGCAGTGGAGTTTGTGGACTGTACTGTACCATACAGTCTGTGAGTGGTAAAGGAAAGGAGGGACCCTTTGTTGTCTGTCTGTCTGTCTGTCTGTCGGATTGTCTGTGTGTCCACCACCACACCTCAGCTCAGCTCAAAACTCATGTCTATCTTCCCTTCTCTCTCTCTCTCTCTCTCTCTCTCTCTTCTGCAGTGAAGTTTGTGAACTGCGGCAGAGGTGGCCTGGTGACGTTTGAATGCAGTAACCCCTCGGACTTCCGGATAGAGGTGGACGGGGTTGTCTACGCCACCAGGACCCTCGGCGCCCCCACCATCGGGGCATCGCCACTTGTCATCAAGGCCCGGGACGAGACCACTCAGCAGCAATGGCAGACCCAAGTGAGGCTGACTCCCACCGCAGGCCAAACCCAGCAGGTACGTCCGCACAACAACGGCGTCATCTCTCCCTCTCTCGTTCTACCCACTGTCTGTTTGTTTGTCTGTCGATCGCTTGATTGGTGCTACTTCGGCAGGATTGTGGAATATTCATTCCCCCCCCCCCCCCCCACACACCCCCCCCCCCCCCCCACACACACACACACACACACACACACACACCCCCCCCCCACCCCCCCCCCACACACACACACACCCCCCCCCCACCCCCCACCCCCCCACACACACACACACACACCCCCCCCCCCACCCCCCCCCCCACACACACACACACCCTCAACCCCTCCATCCAATATCTTTTACTTATTAGCTGCACCACATTCACAGATGACTTGTTCCCTAAATTGTAGCAGGTGTTCCGGGAGACTGGATGGATGCTCGCTAATTAAAACTTAATGTGTCAATTTACCGGGGAGCGCAAACATATACTCAGCGCGGTCAGTGGGTAGGCTGCATTGCTGGGAACAGATGCAAAATAGCTCCTAAATAGTAAAGCTGATTTCAATCAGCCGTCCTCGCGGTGGCAGCAAGGGTTATTACCTTGTCATCCAAGGGGGGCGCGTAATGAATGCACCCCTAGTGGTGATTTTGGAGGACGGGAAGCATCTGTCCCTAGGTTTAAAAGTGCTGCCGTAAGTGTTCCGATGGACGCACTCAGGCGTTGATGTTGTTGAGCATATGCTCATCAGTCAGCATTGTGATTGGGCGGAGATGAGAGCGGGAGTGATGATCAAGCATCCAGGACTAGCTGGAGCAGTTGACAATGAGCTCATCAGTCAGCGCAGAGACGGCTTTACTCAAAGTATGACCTTCTTTTAGCGGCTGATCCCGGTCAATGCTCCATTCTGGTTCTTCTTGACCTTAGTGCTGCTTTTGCTCACAATGGATCATACCATCTTAATGGACATTGTGTGGGAATGACAGACACTGACCTACATTGGTTTCCATCTCTCAAATAAGCAGTTCTCTTGTTGGTTTGGGTAGCTCTGTTTCCTGCCTGACACAAGTCAAGTGTGGAGTGCCTCAGGGTTCCATTTTAGGCCCCGTTCTCATGATATATGCTCCCACTTGGTCGTATTATTCGTAGAAAAAATATATTATTATAAAATATATATTATTATAACTCGCTATATTATTGCCTCAGTCGAAAGGCAGAATGCAGCTGCAAGGCTTTTAACCAGAAGTGAGAGAAGTGATCAATCAGTGATTTTAGCTTTGTTACATTGGGTTCTAATAGATTTTAGAA
>NC_139672.1:10623270-10635770 GCF_951799395.1 Argentina silus | reverse complement strand
TTCCCTCCAGAGAGAGCCCACTACAGAAGGGGTCATCCAGGAAGTGTGACATCTCCGTCTGAGAATGTGAAGGATTCAATTTGAACCATTTCTGAGCAACATGTTTTTAAACGCTAGTATAACCTCCTGCAACATCACCACCCACTCCTAGCACTTACATGCTCATTCTTTGAGCTAGCATTCAACTCTATTCATTGGCCATGTTACAAGGTGAGCGACTCAAACTGAATTAAAGCAGATGCCAACGTGCAGGGAAACAATCTGCAAATTGAAGGCTTCTAATGGCTATATAACAGAAAAGGCATTTTTTCTGGAGCCCCATTGTGAAGAAATCGCTCAAAGCCTGAAAGGCACATTTTCTTCATTTATTTCTTCCAACAACCTAAGAGACTTTGAGGCAGGCAAGGGAGAGAACAATGAGGCAATCACAATGCCAAAGGCCTGTTGAGTCTGTTGCCCTCGCTGCTCTCTCAGAGAACCTGGATGCTCTTAGCGCGTGGTTTACCCCCTTCGTGTGTGTGTGTGCGCTTGCGTGCCTGTGTGTGTGTGCCCTACACGTGTGTGTGTGTGTGTGTGTGTGTGTGTGTGTGTTCTTCCACAACAACGTTGTAACCGACCCACGCGGCGGTGCCTCCTCCCCTTACAGCTGAGGGCCCACGCGGTGGACCTGAACGGCAACCAGGTGGAGAACCCCATCGACATCGTGATCAACGTGATCGACATGAACGACAACCGGCCCGAGTTCGGCCACCAGATCTGGAACGGCTCCGTCCCCGAGGGCTCCAAACCAGGTAGGAGCCCCGGCGCGCTAATCCTTTAGCCTCGGATGCTAACGCAGCT
Organism: Argentina silus; assembly: GCF_951799395.1. Lineage (NCBI taxonomy): Eukaryota > Metazoa > Chordata > Actinopteri > Argentiniformes > Argentinidae > Argentina > Argentina silus. Next base: position 10,634,930 of record NC_139672.1, on the reverse strand, counting down.
ATTAGCGGATCAAACAACATTGATGGAATGGGAGGGGGGGGGGGGGGGGGGAGGAGGGGGGTGGGGGGGTAGTAATCATTTTGCTAATCTGGCTGGAATTCATGGATTAGATTGTGCTGTCCGAACCCTCACGAGGGAGCGCGTTGGCAACATTTTTAGACGATGCTAAAGCTTTTATTTGGGGCGGGTTGGCCAATGGCTCCAGATCGATACGGTTCGAACTGACTATTGTGAACGACAGAGTAGTTGGCCAAAGCACATACGGCGTGGCTACGTATACACACACACACACACACACACGCACGCACACACACACACACTCCACAGATCTGGAGCCAGGCTACAGTTAACAATGTATATATACTCACTCGATTCCTATTGTTGTACACCGATGGTCGTCCATGACTGTAGCCAAATAAAACGCAAAAATACTGAAAAACCAAAGGCATGTTTCACCAACATTTGTTAAATTGAGTCTCTTGTCTCTCCACCCCCCCACCCCCCCAGGGACGTATGTTATGACGGTAACGTCTGTTGACAAAGATGACCCCAAAACAGCCAATGGGATGCTGCGCTACAAGATTCTGTCCCAGAATCCCGAGAGCCCCACCTCCAACATGTTCACCATCAACAACAAGACAGGAGGCATCATTACCGTGGCTGCAGGCCTGGACAGAGAGGTACGTGTGTGTGTGTGTGTGTGCGCGTGCCCGTGCCTCTGTGTGTGTGTGTGTGTGTGTGTGTGTGTGTGTGTGTGTGTGTGTGTGTGTGTGTGTGTGTGTGGCCTGTGTTTGTGTTTAATGCAACAGCATTAAAGTCACACTCTCAATAACGTGGTCATCTATCACATTAATTTACATCCACTCTCCTTTGCCGCTCGATGCACTCATCTCATATCAAGATATCCTTTCCTTTGTTTACCCTAAATGAGTTGTGGGATAGCGCAGCTCGGAGATATAAACAGATTTCTGGGTTGTTTTGTAGATACCCACCGTGTCTGAGAACTAATGAGCCAAATAAAGCATAGCTGATTACCATCTCGAAACGAGCGCCCCCGAAAATGGACTCTCTCTCTCTCTCTCTCTCTCTCTCTCTCTCTCGCTTCCATACTTATTTACTCCTACACGGATGCAACATGCATCATTGAACAGCTAAATGCGTTTTTTTTTTTTCTTCTTTTCTTTTTCGTTTTTTTTTTACCGGCATGCTATAAATGGTATCACGCTCCTTTAATTGGATGGCCCTGCTTACCGTAGGGGAAAGAAAGAAGAAGAAAAAAAAAAAAGGGAAATAAATATATAATGCTGAAACCAGTTGGTGCAATTCTGGTGAGGGCAATCTGGCAAGCTGGCTGGCTGCTCAATCAACAGAGCCCTCTGGGCAGAGGCTGTTATATGTATGGCTGTTGCCACCGTGAAAGTAATTTGGCAAGCTTCCCATTACCTACCAACTGGTCTGTCACCTGAGTGGCTTTTATTGCGAAGGGTGTCATTTGTTACACGGCCAGATCCCACATTGTGCATCATCATAGTCTACACGCAGGAAACAATACTCTCCCACAGATATGTGTCTGACTCTTCTGAACTCTCTCTCGCTCTCTGTCTCTCTCTCTCTCTCTCACCCTCTCTCTCTCTCTCTCGCTCTCTGTCTCTCTCTCTCTCACCCTCTCTCTCTCTCTCTGTCTCTCTCTCTCTGTCTCTCTCTCTCTCTCTCTCTCACCCTCTCTCTCTCTGTCTCTCTCGCTCTCTGTCTCTCTCTCTCTCTCACCCTCTCTCTCTCTCTCTCTGTCTCTCTCGCTCTCTGTCTCTCTCTCACCCCCTCTCTCTCTCTCTCTCTCTCTCTCTCTCTCTCTCTCTCTCTCTCTCTCTCTCACCCTCTCTCTCTCTCTCTCGCCCTCTGTCTCCGTGGGGAACTGATGAACACTGGGATAATAACTAGTATTGCTCATTGTGATTTCAAAGCTGGCTGGTTGAGATTTGAAAATTGTTCCCTCACCGTTGGAGAGAAATGGAAAACAATAATGATTTTATTTCACGCAAATTGTACATTTCATTTGAAAATGAGAATAATCCGTGCTGTTGTCAAACTTTGGTACGTCTCCACTTTTCCAGATGGGGCTTCACACCAGGTTTTCGATCACGGGACGGAAACGGGGCTTGGTTTCAACTTTTCTTTGTGCTATTTTTGGTTGTCTTCCAGAAAGTTCCTCAGTACACGTTGATCATCCAGGCGACGGACATGGAGGGGAACCCCATGTACGGCCTCTCCAACACCGCCACCGCCGTCATCAAAGTCACCGACATCAACGATAATCCGCCAGAGTTCACCGCAGAGACGGTAAGAAAACTGCTTTTGCACACTGCCCCCCCCCTCCCCACAATCCCCACCCTCCTCCCCCTCCTCCCTTAAACTGTAATCCCAGTCACAGCGCTCGAAAAAATAATTCCACATACTCACACTACTACGGCTTTGAGGGTTAGTTTGATTTCAGTTTAGGAAGCCACTTGAAATTGAAATTCTATTTCCTATGTTTTCTCAACGCACCGAGAAAAGGGAAGCTTTTTACATCAAACGTTTTCTTTTTTTTCTTTCTCCCATGAATGAATTTGACATTCAAATCATTTTTTCTCCAAATTGAGCGCATGGTAATTGAATCATCACGACCCTGACACTCTGTGTCTATATGTCCTCAGCCCACACATTGCTTGCGGAACATTTTCAGAGGCCAGAGCCAGTCGTGCGTACGGTTGCTATTCTCTTTCCAAATGTTGACAGGAGAAAGTATTGACACTGACTACACCAGTCAGAGAGGTACTGTACAGGCCTACCTTAATGTGTTTGTGAAACGCGGCGATGTTGAATGGTATTGCTTTGCTTTCGGGGGGAGAGATGGCTAGTGATAACATGAGAGGTCTCTATTTATTTACCTGTAGCGGGTGCTGGTAGGCCATCGAGCAGAGCACCGTTCGGCGGTGTGCTTTTTTCCGCTGCCACGGCGGTATCTCTAACCGCTCCTCTGTCTGCCGCCTGATGTTTTATTCATGCAGTTCTACGGAGAGGTGCCAGAGAACCGTGTGAATGTCATCGTGGCCAACCTGACGGTGACGGACAAAGACCAGCCCAACACGCTCGCCTGGAACGCCGTCTACAAGATCACCGGGGGCGACCCCACCGGCAGGTTCTCGGTGCCCACCGATCCCACCACTAACGAAGGCCTGGTAACCGTCGTCAAGGTGAGCACTCGGCGACCGTGCCCGCCCGGACTTATTTCCAACCCACCCACCCTCCCTCCAACTCCTCCTGCTCCTCCCCTCTCTCATCCTCTCCCACATTTCTCGCCTCCCCAGAGAACTACTCACACTGAATAGCTAAGACACAAATTCATCTCTCAAACCGAATCGTTTATTAAAGCCTCGTGCTGTATGTTTGGTGTGTGAAGCTATGTGGGTCATCTATTCTATAGAGAGAATGTGCTAATAATCAAGTGTTTGGTTTCATTCAGAACGGGGCGGAGTAATTGCAGCACGATTAGTCAGCAGTTGTGGAGGTTTTAAAGAGCCCCGTCTGGTGAAAAATTAGAAGGACAAAAAAAAGACAAAAAAGCCATTATATTTGTTGTGGTGTCTGACAATGATCTGTAGTACGCATGGTATTATCCTCCTGCAGGTTGGCATTTTATCATCTGAACTCCTTACCTTCTGTTTGTTGTTCCTCCATATAATAATATATGCCATTTAGCTGACGCTTTTATCCAAAGCGACTTACATAGCAGTGAGTGCGTACATTTCAGTATATAGGGTTCCAGCAGGAATCAAACCCACAACCTAAGCGTTGTTAGCGCCATGCTCTACCAACTGAGCCACAGAGGACCGTGTGTGTGTGTGTGTGTGTGTGTGTGTGTGTGTGTGTGTGTGTGTGTGTGTGTGTGTGTGTGTGTGTGTGTGTGTGTGTGTGTGTGTGTGTGTGTGTGTGTGTGTGTGTGTGTGTGTGTGTGTGTGTGTGTGTGTGTGTGTGTGTGTGTGTGTGTGTGTGTGTGTGTGTGTGTGTGTGTGTGTGTGTGTGTGTGTGTGTACAAGAGGACCTCCAAGTCTATGTTTTCTCCTCTTACCTGGACTGTACCCTTCTGTCTCTCCAGCCCATCGACTACGAGATGACCAGGACGTTTGTGTTGACGGTGGTCGCGGTCAACGAGGTGCCCCTGGCGCGCGGCATCCACTCCCCTCGCCAGTCCACCGCCACCGTGTCTATAGGGGTGATCGACGTCAACGAGAGCCCCAGCTTCGAACCCAGCACCAAGCTGATCAAGCTGGAGGAGGGGATGCCTCCGGAGTCCATTCTGACCACGTTTACCGCCCACGATCCAGACCGCTTCATGCAGCAGATTATTAAGTAACCTCAATTATAATGCTTTCACAATATATTACAGGAAATGTCTCTTTTATGCCCCTGAAGCTTCATTTGAATTGCGTTGAAAATTAATGATGCTTTCAAATACAGTACACTCAAAATATAATCTGAACCTCCCTCTCCCCCCCCCCCCCCCCTCATTCCCAGATACACCAAGCTCTCGGACCCGGCGAACTGGCTGAGAATAGACTCCTCCACCGGCCGCATCTCCACAATCGCCATTTTGGACCGAGAGTCGTCTTACGTGAAGAACAATTTGTACAATGCGACGTTCCTCGCCACTGACAGCGGTACGTGTAGTCCCTCACTAATGCACTGCAACAGCTGCCCTCCCCCACCCCACACCCCCACCCCCCCTCCCCCCGCAGCGTCGAAAAGTCCTCACAGAGGCTCGAATGCAACCGCTGTCAACTCGAGCTGTTTTATGCAGGCACTTAAACTGGCACCCCACCAGACAACTATTATTATAGCACGCACAAACACAGCCACCCTGTTGAGGATGTACTTTATTATGTAACAGACATTTTAAAGCACAGAAACCTTGTTGAAGGTGAACCTTCTACCAGGCACGAGTGTAGCCACCCAAACAACCTGGTTAGAATGACTTTTCCACCGAGCAGGCGTAAATGCAGCCACCCTTGGGGGTGAGCATTGTACCAGGCACCGGTGTAGCCACCTATTTGAAGGTTAGATGTTCTAGCAAGCCCAGAACCAGATGTCATCACCCTCTGTCCTCCCCTGGCAGGATTTTTCCTCTGTCCAGGTTTAACGTGTTCTACGGAGCATAGCAGCAGGCCAATAGGCTTAAAAAAGTCCCCCAATAAAGAGATTTCTCAGCATTAATGGGTCAGGATTGGATGACTACCTCCTTTGAACGTGGCCTGAATGGCAAAAAAAAAAAAGAAGGAAAAAAAAAAGGAGCCTCTTAGCCTGGTGAATACATAGAGGAGCCGGGAAGAGCCACACTGGGCTCTGTCTGTCCGCTTTAGTATTCCCTCCTCGTGGCCTTCGTCAGGAAGACACGCTCTCTCTTCAGAACATCCCGAGCCCCCCATAACGCACACGCACGCATGCACGCCCACACACACACACACACACACACACACACATACACACGTACACTCACTCACACACATACACTCACACACACACACGTACACTCACACACGCACACACACACACACACACACACACACACACACACACACACACACTAGTGATGCGGGCATGAGCTGTATGTTCATGACTCACAATCAACGCACATAAAATAGCCGCTACATAACTGCCATCGTTTTTTTTACCATTTCACCAAATCGTTCCCAAACATGACTTTTCTGGCCCTCCCTTCCCTTCATTTTCTACTCTCCATTTCACATCTTTTTTTCTCTTATTGAATTAAACATTAAGTTCAACATTAACATTTTCTGCCCAAGTTCCCCAAAAGCATTTGACGGTTGGTGTGTATTTGGCGTGCGTACAGTTAGGCCTTAAAGCTTAAGCTTACGCATTAATGCCTGATAAAAAATTATGAAAAAAAACCCTCAATGTAGCCTATAGATATGAATATCACAAGAATTATGCATTTATGTCCTGCCCCACAGATATATATGAGTCATCCTGCGCATCCCTAACACACAGACACACACACACACAGACACACACACACGCACACACACACACACCACTCATCCTCACCATGATTTTTCATTGTCCCTCAATGTGTATAGATGTGATCTGCACAGTCGTTAGACATTCATGGGTTTTTTATAATGCAGTTTTGTCTTTATTCAACACGCCACCCACCCTTCATCTACACACCATTTCATGACACACACACACACACACACACACACACACACACACACACACCTTCCTCACCTCACTATCCCCTCCCCCCGCCCCCCCCCCAAAAAAGCGCCAGCTAAATGGCATATATTATATTATTCTATTATATGATGTATCTCTATGTGTCTGTTCCCACCTAGGCGTCCCTCCGGCGAGCGGCACCGGCACGCTGCAGATCTTCCTGTTGGACATCAACGACAACGCTCCCAGCGTCTTCCCCCAGGAGGTGGAGATGTGCGAGAAGCCCGAACCCAACGCCATCAACATCACGGCGCTGGACGGCGACCTGAACCCCAACGCCGGACCTTTCGCCTTCGAGCTGGTCAGCCGGCCCTCGGACGTCAGGAGAAACTGGACCATCACCAGACTCAGCGGTAAGACGCGACGGAGCGGAGCGTAGCGGAGCGTAGCGGAGGCGGTTCGGAATCACGCGATGTGTCGTGATGAAAGTAGCCCGAAGAAAACAAAACCAAAAAAAAAGTGTCCGACTTTTAAGACTTTGAGGAGGCCTAATGGTCGACGCTTGTGTTTTCCATATGGGAATCCCGGGTTCAAACCACAACAACACCCGTTGGTCACAGACCCACATCGTCATTTAGGTTTCAGAATTAGAATCCAAATACGTGTCACGAAAGGCTGAACAGAACACCCCAAGTGAGAGACACAGGTTCCCGAAACAAAGTTGGGCCTAACCGTCTCTCATTGTATGACTTTGGGTTGGTCTAGTGTTCTCCAACGCTAGTCCTGGGAACCCCAGGGGGTGTGCTAGGCTTTGCTTCTAGCCTAGCAACAACACATCTTATTCAACCCACTCATTATGAAGCATTACCGACTGACTTACAATCAGATGTATTAGTGCTGTGCTGGAAAAACAAAGAACGCCATGTTCATTCTCCAGAAGCTCCAAATCCCCACCCCTTCGTCTGCTGTGGCATTTAGTATAGGCTTGGCATGGCTTTAGAAGCAGTACAGACATGCCCACGAATGGCAGCTTTCCATAGGGTCAAGTGCAACAGCGCCCTGACCAGACACAACACTCTCTCTGTCGCATGCTTCCTATGCTCTTTATTAAAAGACTGCACAGACGCGATTAATAACAGCCCTTTGGTTCGGCAAGCGGCTTTTAATTGATTATGCTAATTACGAGCACAAAATAATAAAATAATAAAATAGGAATGACTCATTTTGTTGTGCGCTTGCGATTCGATGGTGGGAGCCTGAATAGAAATGTTAACAGGATAATAACAGGATAATAACAGGCGTATGGATTATAGGAGCGCTGGGCTTGAGCCTTTAAGCGGCATTATCAGAAGGTCTTCCGTAGGTTCATAAGCTCCGAATCGCAAAATCCTGACCACATTTTCGGATTCGATATGCTGATGCAACTTCCAGGTACCGTTGGTTCTCCCGGCAGTAATAGGTTCCTTAATCGCATTTGTACACATTCCGCACCGGTGGCAAGTTCTGTGTTAGAACTTAATCGGTGTATTTTGTAAAAAAAAAAGAAAAAAGTTGCACTCTGGGATGTTCTTTTACAAAGGAAACATGGCTGTTAGGTGTTACTGAGGGATAAGCAGTTGAGTTAAACCTCTCTTTCACCCCTTTCACCCTCACCCTCCCTGCGCTCTCTCTCTCTCTCTCTCTCTCTCTGTCTCTCTCTCTCTCTCTGTCTCTCTCTCTCTCTCTCTCTCTCTCTCACACACTCCCCTTCCCTCTCTCTATCTCTTCCCCCTCCCCTCTCTTTCTCCCTCTCCTTTCACCCCCCCTCCCTCCCTCTCTGCCTCCTCCCCCCCCCCCCCCCCTCCACAGGCGACTACGCCCAGGTGAGCCTGAAGATCGGCTTCCTGGAGAGCGGCATCTACGAGATCCCCATCGTCATCACCGACTCGGGCAACATGCCCATGTCCAACACCTCCTACCTGCGGGTCAAGGTGTGCCAGTGCGACCACAACGGCGACTGCACCGACCAGCAGCACATCATGGCGGCCGGCCTGGGCACGGGCGCCATCATCGCCATCCTCCTCTGCATCATCATCCTCCTCAGTGAGTAATCGCCACCCGTTCGCAGAATGTCGCCATTTTGACCACCAGACCACCACGATGCGTCATGTCAAATGAATGCACACAACAAGAAGTGGATGCAGCTCGCGTAAACAAATTCCGTCCGATAATGTGTGGCCAAAACGCTGCCACAGGGAGTATAAAACACAGCTAAACGTCATCCGAGATACCGCTAGATTATTTTAGGATTATCCTAAAAGATAGTCCTTATCAGGATCGTGTCCAAGCTCTAAATGCTGGATTGGATTACATGTGTATGAAAATATGGGAGACGTTATTATGTTTTGTAACATGGGGGATATCATGTAAATGTTCGGTGATATGACGCTCTGGGCTTGCTGCTTGCGAAATGATTGACAGGAGAAGTGTTTTGGTGTTCATAAGGGAGAAGCAGTTGCGTTAAATCTCCCTTTCTCTCTCTCTCTTTCTCTCTCTCTCTCTCTCTCTCTTTCTCTCTGTAGTCCTGGTGCTGTTGTTTGTGGTGTGGATGAAACGTCGCGATAAGGAACGTCAGGCCAAGCAGCTGCTCATCGACCCCGAGGACGACGTCAGGGACAACATCCTGAAGTACGACGAGGAGGGAGGCGGAGAAGAGGACCAGGTACAGTACGCAGACACACACTCTCACACACACACACTCACACACACACACAATAGATACATGGATAGACACATTCACACCCACAGAGAGTGAGAAAGAGAGATACTGACACACACACACACACACACACACACACACACACACACACACACATGAAAAAAAAAAACACACTTGTCGTAATGACCTCTGGTTAATATAAGGGAAGCATTTGGCAAATGGGTGGCAATATCACAAATGGAGTGTATTCTTGCCGCTGGCTAAGGTTGTGATGGAGCACAGTGTTCCCAGGTAGAGGAGATGAGTGTGGGAGCACCCGGTTCAGTCCTAAATGAGCCTCTGAGACTGGTAATTGCTGGGCTAATGTAATTGAGAGACAGACATCTGCTGTGCTGTAATAATGAAGCTCCATCTACGGTAACGATATGACTGAAAAGCTATTCCACATCTGCCAGCGATTGGGAAGGAGGGAGTATGCGTACACAAACATACACACACACGCACACACACACACACACACACACACACACACACACAAAGACAGATAAATACACACACACACACACAAAGACAGATAAATAGACGCTAGTATGGCCTACACACACACACAAACAGACACAACGATCTCAAAAACCCCCTTTGTGAGAAGAAACCCAGTGATGTAGCACCCCTCAAAGGCACGGCAGCAGTCGGACAGATTTCCAGAGAGAAAACGAGCTTCCATTTTGTGTCGAGCGGAGGAGGGCCAGACGCCAGAAGGAAATGGTCTTGTCTACAGACTCTGGGAGTGTGTGTGTGTGTGTGTGTGTGTGCGTGTGTGTGTGCGTGTGTGTGTGCCTGTGTATGCGTGTGTGTGTGTGTGCGTGTGCGTGTGTGTGTATGCGTGTGCGTGTGCGTGTGTGTGTGCGTGTGTGTGTGCCTGTGTATGCGTGTATGCGTGTGCGTGTGTGTGTGTGTGCGTGCATGTCAGTGGACTTTCTAACGCTCACCTCCGTTTTCTCCCCTATCTCACCCGCTGGGGGAGGAAATTGAAGTGTCAGACCATTGGCCGCTCTCTCTCCGCGTCTCGGATTTTATTCACTGCCGCCATTGCAGCAGTCTTTATTGGTTCTATGACGCACTCCTTCTCCCCGCGGTCGACAGCTGATCAGGCCCTCGCTCACCGGGCCATTTGTAAATCATAGGAAAACCGTTCCGCAGTAAAGGAAAATGGAATCCGTAAACTTCCGTAGGAGTCGACGGGAGACACCGGACCGGAATGGCCCCTCATGCTGCTGCTCTACTGAGTGGTTTACACGTACCCCCAGTCACAGAGATAAGAGCTACATCTATAAACATTTATATATATATATATATTTCTATATATCACATATTTTTGGGAGTCATTACATAAGAGTTCTGAAGAGGTCCGAAGCCTTTGAAAACAGTATGTGACATAATCGTCAGACGAGACGGGACGGGGAGAAGAAAAAAAAGAGGTCTATTTCGGAAACCTTTTGTTGTTTCGTTAAAATACCTCGGACTCGTTTGTTTTCGACATCACACAACTGTTTATGCGGAAGCAGCGGGAGTTTTACTCCCACAGTGGGTTGTCAAAAGCGAGAGAAAAAGTCAGGGGAAAAAAAACAAAAAACTCTTGTGAACATTTTTCCGCTCCCAGAGCGAGGCCGTGACCCAGGTCCATAAGTGCACCCGATGCTCTTGTTTACTGTCTTATCTCCAGGCTCCCCATTGGATGATCAAACCAAAGCCAAGGCAAGGGAATGCCAGTGTCTAATGATTCCATGTGGGTCTGGTCGTGGGACGGGACAGGATGGGGGGACGGCGGGGGACATGATATGTCAGTGGGTTGGGGAATGTGTGAAGAATGCTCCCTTCCAGACAGACACACAGACAGACACACAGACACACACACACACACACACACACACACACACACACACACACACCCATAGACACCCCAATCGTCATTTGCCATTCCGGCCTCTGCAGCGGGTAATGTTACGACATGGTTTCTGTCCGTCACTCCCTGGACCCCTGGCGTGACCCCTGTGGAAGGTTCTGGAAGAGTCACAGAGAGATGGGCTGGAGGGGACAGATGGCATCCTGTAGAGATGTGTGACGGCCATTGTCCTTCTCCTCAGAGAGCCTCAGGGCTACCATTGTGTCCTTGTGGGATTGGATTTTTTACCAGCAATATTCATCTGCCTGTTTTGAGTACATTGGTGTATATATCAGTTTATCAGTGGGGTATTGTGTACAAGTGTGGGGTTGACGTGCGCTATTTTGTTCACAAGTGAGTGTCTGTGTGTCTGTTCACTTCATGTTTGTGTTTGAGTAAATTCAATATATTTTTAAAGATCTGCGAGTCTTCAGATGTGCACACTCTTATGCAGTGTGTGTGTGTGTGTGTATGTGTGTGTGTGTGTGTGTGTGTGTGTGTGTGTGTGTGTGTGTGTGTGTGTGTGTGTGTGTGTGTGTGTGTGTGTGTGTGTGTGTGTGTGTGTGTGCAAGTGAGCAGGGACAATTTTGAAGGGGAATATTAGAGATGGATGGATTACCGAAAATGTCCTAAAGAGGGACAATCCATCATACACGCATATTAAGCACACACACACACACACACACACACACACACACACACACAGACTCTCAGATGCCATCCTCTCTGTTACCAGCCAGTCTTGTCCTTGTCCACAGCTGAGCTCACCATGACACGCTCTCTCAGCAACTCAAATATCCTGTCACT
>NC_139672.1:10588525-10623070 GCF_951799395.1 Argentina silus | reverse complement strand
CGGTCAGAGTATGTCAGCCTGTTTTCAATCTCGAGATTGTTGTTGCGAACACGCGGTCATGGTCGATCCCCCCCTGCACCCTGCTGTTAGCTGTTAAGGCCCCGCCGTCCGGGGCTGGAATCTGACCTGGAGAACAGGGGTTAGCTGCCAGAGGAGGTGGGGTGTGTGTGTGTGTGTGTGTGTGTGTGTGTGTACGTGAGTGAATGTGTGTGTGTTTCTGCGTGTGTGTGTGTGTACGTGTCTGAATGTGTGTGTATGTGTGTGTGTGTGTGTGTGTGTGTGTGTGTGTGTGTGTTTCTGCATGTGTGTGTGTGTGTGTGTGTGCGTGCATGTGTATGTGTGTGTGTGTGTGTGTGTGTGTGTGTGTTTCTGCATGTGTGTGTGTGTGTGTGTGTGTGCGTGTGCATGTGCATGTGCGTGCCTGCAGTAGGGCGGTTTCTCAAGTCTGGAGCCCCATGCCCACTGAGCCTTTGGCACTTCATTAAAAAAGAGGGAAGAAAATGGACGCGTAGGATCTCAAATCCGCCCAAGAATTTAGCCTCTCAGTCGGGGCAACAATAGGCTTTTATTCAGCTGCAGCCCTGAGTCCTTTTCCCACTGAGGTAGGCAACGTTGGATAAATTACCTTCACCTGCATCACCTTTGTAGGACACAGGTGCAGGATGTAGAGGACACACATTGTTTTGGAGGACCACTCCATTATTCCAAAAAAGATATTCAAAAGTTGAAGCGATGATGCTCTCAATGCCATATTTTTTAACCCATTAAATGTTCAAATGAACCCAGACAACTTCCGAAAAGAATGTCTGAATAGGACATTCTTTCAATTCAATCCCAGACTCTGTTGGCTGTGGAAAAGAGTGCAAAGCAAAGATCGTTTAGTGAGGACAGTGCCGTTTTTGTCTAAGATACACCATTGTCTCGCACAGTGGATGACTCAGTTGTAATGGAATTAGCAGGACGAGCTCTGTGATTGGCTAACCTCACAACACACTGCCAGGGGGTGTGGGTGGTTATGGCGTAGTTTGTGTGTGCATGTGTGTGTGTGTGTGCGTGTGGGTATGGTGGTCGCGGGGCGCGGGGGGGGGGGGGGGGGGGGGTATTTTAACCACCGGAGCAGTGATGGCTGTAATTGTAATGAACGATCCATCTGTCATATTTCCCACCAAATTATCAGCACCACAGCCCTGAGCAAACGTTTAACGAAGGCTAACAAGTGGAAAATAATCGCTATGCGCCGTGGCACTTTGTTTCAATCTATCCTTTTATTTTGAGAGAAAGAGAGGGTTACTGCTGTAACCGCAGGACGGGAGGATTGAGGGCTATATATCTCTGACATGTTCCCGATAAGCTAGCAGCTCGTTTGTCTGTGTTGTTGGGTCTGTTTCTCTTGATTCAGTTATTATTTTGTTAGATGTCCTGGGGAGGGGTGGGGGAAGGGTGGGGGGGTGGTGGGGGTGAGGGGAGGGGAGGGGGGGGGATCAGGACTGTGGAGAGTGGAGACCAACGGTGGTTTTCATGGCCACAACACCATCCCCAGTGCTAGATTAGCAATCCATCAAGTCTCGGGAGTCCCGTTAAGGAATGGGTCTGGAAATCAATAGCAATCCATACGGACATACGATCGCCGCCGCCGCGGGCTAGCTTTGAGGGCTTCTGGGAATGTAAAGCACAATCTTCAAGATGAAAAAAGCCCACCCCTCCCCCACCGGAACACCACTGACTTGTATACACACACACACACACACACATACACATACACAGACACACACTTACACACACACACACACACACACACACTTACTCGCAAACGCGCACAATTCCTCCACGTCACACTTCTTCTCCATTCCCAAGTCAATAGTGGATTGAAATATGAAATGAAGTAGGCTGAAGTATCACCATTCAGTGGCATAACGATACCCCCAATCAGCGTTTCTCTCCCCCCCCCCTTCAGGCTGTGCCCGTGGACAGAGCAGTGGAGCAGAGGGGGATAGGAGGGGGAAGAGGGGGGGCTGTCTCATCAGTGGGCGAGAGATCCCAGTGAGCTGAGGCAGTTGGTCATGCTCATTCTCATCTTTTGATCAAGTCCAGGATAATCCTGCATGGCAACATCAGAAGAATCGCAGCCCCCCCCCCCCCCCTCCCGCCAACCAAAAAAAAAAAGAACGCTGTGGACAACCAGCACAACATCACAGCCCCTCTAATCCAGACAGGGACCAGATTTCCTGAACATGTATGGGTGGGGGGGCTGGAGGGAGGGGGGGGCGGGTGGGGGGGACTGGGAAGATATCAGCTTGTTTTTGGGTGGAAGGGGGGGGGGGGGCTGTAGGAATGTGCGGATAAGTGCACATTCTGGTTGCAGACTGTCTCGAGTCTGGTGGTGAACTGGCCTTAATCTTCTCATCCAACTGTTTTTCCTGTTTTTTATTTTTTATTTCCTCCCCGCACAGGGACTTAAGGCTGCGGACAACGACCCCACTGCCCCACCCTACGACTCCCTGCTGGTGTTTGACTATGAGGGAAGCGGCTCCACGGCCGGCTCCCTAAGCTCCCTCAACTCCTCCAGCAGCGGAGGCGACCAGGACTACGATTACCTCAACGACTGGGGCCCACGTTTCAGAAAACTCGCAGACATGTACGGCGGGAGCGACGATTAAAGGACAGGACACGACAAGACGCAAGGGATGGAAAAGAAAAAAAAGAAGGGAGAAAAAAAAAGGAAAAGAGAAAAAGATCTTCTTTTTTTTTTCCCCTGTCAATGGACGTGGACAGCTTCTGATAAAACCGATATTCCCCGAACTCGTGACGGAACAATGACAGAAAAGTACAAAAAACGAAACATAATTCCGAATTTTTTTCGAAAACAACCAACCTAGGCTTATTGTTGTAGTCTACGCATACATATGCTTGTTGAAGGCTTAGGCATAGGCTGCGGTCCAGAACTGGAGAAGGGGAGGGAACTTTGGGAACTTTGGTGAACTGTCACTGTTTGGATCGTTGGTATTGAGCGCGCTCAGTTACACTTGAATTTCACAGTACAGAAGCACTGGGATATAATGTGCCTTTTTGTACATTTTTTGGATCTGAATGATTAGTTTTATGTTCAAGGCTTTAATGGTACTGACTTTTGGAGTGATTTCAAAACATAAGAAAGTATGTTAAACTATGGTATGCTTCTACATGCTTTTTTTTTGGTTACACAATACTGCTGTTTGTTGAAAATGATTATTTAAATGAATTACAAAGATGACGACATGATGAAGGATCCTTTGTTAGCTTGGATGGGGAGAAACAATTGAGAACAGCACTGTACAGTACGCTAGACTTTTAGACTTTTTTCACTAAAAAATTAAACTTATGCAGCTGGTTGCAAATAAAGGGAGTCATAAATCATACTTTTGTAGCTAAATAAGTTTTTTCCTTTATTTCTGAAGTGGTGTAGTATTTTACAAAAACAAAAACTGTTTATTTTGTTCTAATCCATGTACACTTCATTTGCCTTAGTCATCATCTGGTACTTTCAACTTTTACTTCACTGTAAAGAAAATGTGTGTACATAATGTATTTTTTTTCTTTTTTTCTTTTTCTTTTGATGTAGTCTATGAAGAAGTGCAAAAAGTTCTGAACTTGTAAATGTATAATTTGGACTACAAATTAAAAGTTTTTGCATGTTTTTATCTTTTCACGACAACAAAAATGAAAAAAATGTTATTTACAAAATTTATTTACAAAACAAAAAAATAAAAACCGGGTGACATTAAATGTGTAGAAGTTAAGAGAGTCTTTTGTATAAAATGAGAAAAAAAAACAACTGAACAAAAAAAACTGAAAAAAACTAGCAATCTTGTCAGCACAACTGTTTGAATTTGTACCAAAAAGGGGGGTGGGGTGTTGTGACACCGGTGGCACTAATTACTGAATCAGCTTTAAAACTAGGAAAGGTTTTTGTCTGAAGCTTTGTGGATAATCGTATGTACTGGAATACAAATTATACATCTCTGA
The DNA here is from genome assembly GCF_951799395.1 of Argentina silus. Lineage (NCBI taxonomy): Eukaryota > Metazoa > Chordata > Actinopteri > Argentiniformes > Argentinidae > Argentina > Argentina silus. The sequence continues at coordinate 10,619,068 of NC_139672.1, read as the reverse complement.
CCCCGACCATCCGAATAAAATGCTAATTTTGGAGCTAACAACTGTCTCTTTATTTATTTGTTTATTCCTCAAACTAAGTTTTATTTCTTCAATTGAATTATGTATTGCATAAGCTATTGCTTAGGACTGTAGCTTGAGATCAAAATAGTTAATTTGACCTTTTTTTAATGAGGAAAAATAAGTATTTGAATCTTCATTTTGATTTATTGTAGAAGCTTGCATTTACATTTAAATACCATGAAAATACTGGACATAGTTTTAAGTTTTTTGTCAACATTTGTCTGTGTGGGAGGGCAAAATAATGCTAAAAATATTCAACTTACGTATTTTCTGTGCCCTCTTAGCCAACTCAAAGTCAAAAGGTTGCGTAGGCCAAATCAATGGTCCACCCAGCTGTTGTTTGCCTGGTTCTGGAATGTGCAGTGGACCTAGCTGACCTAGAGAGGAAGGACACACGGCCAAGCAGGCCGTGATCTGCCCTCAAGGGATGTGCATGTATCTGGACTCCTGGGACATGGGGGTGTGAAAACGAGAGCGGGGGTGAGAGAGAAGGGGGAGATATGAGGAAGGGGGGGAAGGGATGTCACTCTAACTGCTTTAGGGATCTGTCCAAGCTATCACACACACAATCTGGATGCTGACGGTCACAGAAACGTCAGTCATTTAGCCTGCTTCTGGATTCTTTCTCCAACCCCCACCCCTCCGCCTCCCACCCCCTCCCCCCTGGCCCACTGAGAGTTGTAGTTCAGAGAGCCAGTTGTGGCCCGCCAAACAGTGGTGGACATTCCTTATTAATTCCGGCTAATTAGATAGGGTTAGTTTGGAAGCCCTGGTGTGGAATACAATGAAAGGGATAATATAATTGGCGGTACTTGAACCCTGGTTGCCCTTTGTTTTTCATCTTAAGCAATTATTCTCTCTCTCTTGTCAGTGTCCTGCATTCACTTATTGTGTGACAACTATATCTCAGACATACTAATTGTTACTCCTCTATCGTTCTTTCTGAGACAATTTCCTCATGCCACTTACCCTCACCAACCACAATCAAATAAATAAATGTTGTTATTCAGTTATTCTTAAACAGGATGGCCACTTATCATGGATCGAAGAATGTGTTATACTCTTACATTTCCCAGAAGAAGAAGCCCTTTATTCCTCTGTTCCCTGGTCAGAAGTAATCTTAAAACAAGCGTTCTGATCGTCAAGGAGGATACCGCCACAGCTGAGTCAGATTTGGTTCACCCAAAGGCCATTTCCTTTAAACATTGAGGTTTTCAAACCAGACATTAGGATTTCATGTGGTTCCGTTTTTGTTGAGATTAGGGTTTCACCTCTAAAGTATGCCCAGCTCAGACGACCTTTCCTCGACCGCTGTGCAGGCTAAGTCTGGTTTGGCCCCAGCAGGCATGGATGTGGTTGGTGAGTCACTGGGCCAATGAAAAGAGCTTTCTCATTCCCCCAGAGTTCAGTCAAACAAAGGATCTTGATGAGTCATACGCTTTTTTGTAGTTCTAATGAATAAGTGATGATAAGGCCGCATATTTTAAAGTAGGTTTCACTGAGATATGGTAGTTCCTGCTACCCTAAATATCCTTAGAAAGTACAATGTGTAATTGTTTCTGTTTCCTGTGTAAAAGCACATGATCCAACTGAAAAAGGCTTTAGATATTACTAAGATATTCCCCTCTTTCACTGTTGCACTGTATACAGCATGTAGCTTTACTGGATTTATTTAAGTAAGGCGACCTCCATACCTTCATACAGTAGATGGCTGCACAAGATCAAGTCCAAAATGTCTTCTCCTCAGCTGCACTCATCTACACTACTCTCGATGTGATGCACAGATCGCTCCAATAGATGGGCTCATATCAGTGAAGCACTTAAGTCCTGTTTCATTTTTCAACCCCAGGGAGAAAGAAAAAAGAAAAAAAAATTGATATTCCAGCACTGCACTTCAATTTCACAACACGGATTATCCCCGAAGGAATGCTGGCAATCTGAGGAGAGGCATGTGAAGCGCTGCTGTTACTCTCCTACACCACCTTACTTTCACACTCCAATATCGAGTATTCCAACGGCTGTTGGAGAATCAGGACAAGGCCACCACCGACTGCTGCACTAAGACCACGTTGGACAACGCAGCCAACAGGATTTGACTCTTGTTATTTTCCTCGTCAGGGTTGGGGGCTCGTTCAGTTGAAAGATTTGCATATAAATTCAAATACCATTGGTGATTTGAAAATGGTCTATTGTTGTTTTCGTGAGGACTTGAATTGAATTTCACTTCTTGCATTGAGTGAAGTAGAATATGCACTGACCCCAATCCTGGCTGTTGAGTGAGAGTGAATGACACATTATGTGAAAGTTAAAGATGTTTTCGGAACAACAACGCTGAGCTGAACGAGCGTGGTGAATTATGTGGTGAAACTCTCCCCATATGTTGGAGAGTTGCAGGCTAAAATGGGACAACCAAACAAAGCAGAACACTCAGCTGAAATACCATAGTGAATCCTACTATATACTGTGGCTGGTGACTATGTACTGTAGCTGGGCATCAAGACTGACCACCACAGAGACGTCATACTGCCGCTGCTGACAACAGTGAAGTGACTGAATGTGCCCAAGTTAATGTGCCCATTAAATAAATCCGATTGATATGACAGATATGATTTTAAATCCTGCCGAGACACTAAGCTGACTAGCAGAGGTCCCCTTTATAGCCCAAAAAGCCAGACCGTACGGAGAAAATAACAGTTCCTGAAGTCCCACCAACATGTCGGAGAGGTGCAGGCCAGGGTGTGTGTGTGTGTGCGCTCTTGCTCTGTGCTTAGGTCGTGTGCGGGCGCGGACTGGACGGTGGGATGGACAGCCTCTGCACGGCAGATTTAACGAGCCAAGCCAGGATGCAGGTGTGTGACAGCCAAGTAGCGACTGCTGGTGCTCCTCTGTAGGCCCGTTCACCGCTCTCTCCATGCTGGAATGCAATGGCCGGATCTGCCTCACCACCACCCAAGGAGCAATCTCTGGGATTGATGGCATCACTGTTCCTGAGCTGAGCATGTCTATAGAACTCTGGTGGCTGATGGTGTGCGGTGTGTCACAGAGTCAGCGGTCCATGCAAGAATTTAACAGAAATGTTAAATTACAATCTGGCTTCAGCCTGGCGTCTGGTCTACATTGCTGTGAGGACTCATTGTGCAGTGTCATGGGAAAGGAACTCTTTCACTACCTCGCTTTCTCACAAAGGTGCATGAATTGAGGAGCCAACTGAAGTGAAGAGGAAATTCAGCAACTCTTGGGGGACAATGGAACAAGATAAAAATTAGGGCTGCAACTATCAAGTATATTGGTAATTCAGTATTCTGTCTTATTATTCTGATGATTAATGAAGTAATGGATTGCAAAAACACTGCTTTTTTAAATGCTTAATTGAGAATTATAAAACGAGGCACGGTGCCGTGGCAACTTAGAACAATTGACATATCAGAACATTTTGTTTTTCAATACAAAAATAGACTGCCAGTTTAGAAGAAAATATAAAAAGGTGTCAAACAAAACAAACTGTACGAAATAGAATACTTGAGGCAGACAATTCTAATCAAGGTTTGTTTGCAATCAAATTACTCAAGTTATTCAATTAAAATGCTTCTTTATTGTTTAAAACAATATGTTTCAGCCTGTAGCCTTTATCAGGGTTAGAAGTGGTTCCTGCTCGTAGGCTGTGACTGGCGCCCTCTGGGTCAAACTGGGAGAAGCGGAGGAGATCTTGATGTCCTACTTGACATGAAGAAAAGTGTCAGCTGTCTCATATTTGTAGTGTCCTTCGTCCAGTCGAGTCTTCAATATGTCTCCCATCTGCTCTCTAGGCGTACACTGGGGGTGGTACACTGGCCAGAGCACCTCACCACCACCAAATACACAGCCATCGATGACATCGCTGTTCCTGAGACAAGCTGGCCAATGAAGCTAACGGCTGCTGTTTCTATGTCAGGATTGATTGATGCACCAAATATATCAGAGAGGTGTCTGTGTGCTGTGAAGCCTCCAAAACTCTGCCAGCCTACTTTCAGGAAGTTTTTGTTGATTTTGCTGACCAAGTATTGATGGAAAGTTTCTGCAAGTATACTTGTCAAGCATAGGCAAGTGGACTACGGCACTCCTTGGTTTAACCCAGGAGCAAAAGGGGAGCTCTGAAAAACTAGGGTCCCTACCACAGGCTATCAAATACATGATCAAAGCAAAGCACAATGCAAGTTCAATGGAGAAATGTTAAGGTTTATTTGTATTATAACAAGCAAAGCTGCAAATAGCAGGAGATGGATCTTCAATGACAACAAATTAGGATAGGCTTCGACAATAGGGTATGTTTCACATCACTCAGATAAATAAGAGAAGTACACTGGGTTTCACCTGTAAAATTATAACCCACACCACTTACAATAAGTTAGTATCACACCTCACTAAGATTTCACTCACTGGCCTAACCTAGGATGAAACAAACAGGATACATCACTGAACCGCTAGGGAAGTGGCTTCACAAATTAAAATGCTAATTAATGAACAGCCATGTTAAAATTCTGAATAAACAGCGACTGACCTAAGTCATTTGCAAAATACATGGAAATGTCCTAATTGTGTTAAACATGAAACATTGCAAGACATTAATTACATGACTTTAAAAGGGGCAATCTGGGATTCAAACAACATCAAACATTTCCCCGCCACTTGTTTTGGTAAACAGCTGAGGGATGGGGCTGGAGGAATGTAACCACTCTCAAATTCATAGATGGAAGCACTGACCATCCATGAGACCAAAATGATAGCTTTAACCATTTTTTTAAGATATACAGTTACAATTACATTGGTTACAAACAGTAGAGTAAAACAAGCTTTTATTTTGTGTTCTAATGGGGTAAGACAGTTGAACTTAGCTCATGAGGCATTCATAAGTTATATTCTTCAATAATGAATGGCTAAATGTAATTAATTTAAAAATCCAAAAATGGATGTATCAATTCCAGATTGCTCCTTTAAAGGCACTTATAGAAGGAAAACTCGGACCAAATTCTCCTTCCCCCCCCAAGTATTAACTAACCCTAACCCTAACCCTAACCCAAACATCAGGTTTCATCTTATGTTATATTTGATGATGAATACCACATGAATACCGCATTTAAACAACCAATTTCAGTAATAAAATACTATAAAATATGTCATAAACTGACAAACCAAACAGCCCTGGCCAAATGGTGCAGAACCCATAGAAGTCTGTTTGCAGTTGACAGCAGGTTCATTACATGAATGCTAAGTGGGATCCTTGGGATGACCCAACTCTGAACCCAAACCGAACCTTGACCTCTCACCCTTACCCTTACCCTTACCCTTACCCTAACCCTAACCCTTACTTAACCCTTACCTTAATCTTAACATTATATTAACCATTTTAAATCTCAACTTTAATGGGGTGACGTCAGAGTTGGGTCATGCCAAACATCTCACTTGGCATTGACCCATTACAGCCCCACAGTGGTGGTAGACCACGAAAAGCAGGTTCTTCTAACATGAGTGATGTGGACATTTTGTTTCATACATTGGTTTCAATGAAATCGGACATTTGCAATGCAAAAGGATGAATTATATAAATATGTTTAGTTTTTTTCAGAAATAGAGATGGCAATGCAGTACTAGGAAAAGCTATAGATAATGAATTGTTTTCTATTTCCATACATCCCAAACAGCAAATTAATTTCACAAAGCAATAACAATTTTACACATTTAAGCTGACATTGAATCAAACTAATTAACACTAACTTGGCTGAGAGTGACAGCTATTGTAGGTGCCCATTTGGATGGCTAGGACTTACACAATACATGTTTAAATGGTGTGCAGACATGCAAATAACTGTGCCAGAAGAATACGAGGATGAAATGCATGATGATTCTATAATTATGTGTTATTTATTCTTCATATGACATTTGTTTATGTTACATAACACATCATTTTAATTTCTCTCAGCAGTACAATACATTTCCCATTGTATATTAGTTACAATATGTAGGCACCTCAATGTGTCAAGGGATTTTTGTGTAGGGAAAATACACTCAATCTACCTACTCTCCAAACACACAGGGAAATATACACTCAATCTCCCAACTCTCCAAAGACACCATGTTGGTGGATGGGTGGATGTTACTTATCTCACAAGGACCCAAGGGCCACACAACACAACATTTTCCAAACACCCCCAAACATATCAGCTGTAGAGAGTTACCTTGGCTCTGTCTGTCTAGATGGCTGAACAAGTGTCAGACATGCACCCACACACCCACACACCCACGCACACACATGCACACGAGCATGCGCACACACGCACCCCAACACACACACACACAGTCACGGTGTGTCCAGGCCACAGCAGGAGGGACTGTCACAGAATGTGCACCCAGAAACACAGGCACACAGGCACACACACACACACACACACACACACACACACACACACACAGACACCCATGGTTACAGTGTGTCCCAGCCACAGCAGGAGGTACTGTCACAGAATGTGCAGAATACAGAGGGAATCAGATGCAAACCAGCTGCTAAACTATGCAGTTCCTGACCTTTGGCGGACTCTGCGAAGATGGATGCTCCCCTAACTACCGACATGAAATTCCAGGCCTGGAGCGTAGAGAGCGTATGTCTTATGGAGGTCCGGCCCACCCCACGCCTGCCTGCCATCTTCCCACGATTAAGCAAGCGTGGTAGACGGTCGATGGTAGGTTAGATGCATTCTTCAATATATTTCTGGTACAGAATCTGCACCTTCATTTAAATGGTGTCAATACACTTTAGCACAACTTTACCAGGTTTTTTCCCCAGTGGTAATAAAGTAAGACAAATAGCCGAAGTGTAACAGTAACAATGTAAAGCTAATCGCTAAAGGATGCTAGCATCCATGGAGTGATCTACAGAGCGGGAAAGTGACCTGAGCTGAGGTGTTTTCCTAAAAGCTTCGTAGCACTAAGGTATTTTAGGGAAATGAAACCTACTCCTGGATTAGAACGGATTTATAATGAAGATTCTCTTAATTCTCGTTGAAGAAATACCTCGACTCCTCGAAAAGAATACTAAAAGAAGCCTTTAAATCTCTTTTTGCCAGTGTGGACCAACTACAGACATCCGGAGATCTATTGTTGTTTCCTCCACGCATCTGTTTTGAGTGCAGTGGTCACAAGAACGTCCATTAATCTGGGACTGGCTCCAGGAAATTGGTCCATTGTATGTTATGGAAGAAAAGATGATTTAAGAGCTATGAAGCTTTCAGGAAAAACTCACCCTTTAATTAGAATAATTAGTCAGTCAGAGACGGATGCAAGAGTCATATCAACATTCATCTTTTGATCCACTGTACCATCTCCTCTCTTCATATTGTTACCCAACAGATATGAATAGCTTGCCCTCTGTTCCAGCAGAAACACTCTGGCTCTGTACACCGATGCCTGATTTATCTTCTCTCATTCATCAGAGCCCATCCCGGTATTATTCTCAATCCGTGCACAACCGTAACACTGCGGTCGCGGAACAGGGGCGCGCTGAGATGAAAATGATGAACGATATTTCTTGCATAAGATGCATATCAGCTGAGCATGTGATTTTGGGCCTGTGTGTGAACATTCAATGTCACGTCAGTCTGCTTGCTTGTGCTGCTTGCTTGCTTGCTATGAAACCTCGGGTGTGTATTTCTCATCCCAGTGTAGATTCTCCTGCATGAACGGTTGAGGTGTTTCAGAGAGGACATTTAATCATAGACATAGAATGTGGTAGGAGCGCACGCGCACGCACACGCACACATAGCATACACGCGCCCACATGTCCACACACACACATACACACACACACACACACACACACACACACACCGCACGCACATGTTGGCTTTCAACCAATACTCTACATCAGACCTATATATCTTATTACTATTACTCTCTTGTTTCCAGAAGGTTCTTTATACTTACGCGTGGCCTACCTAACCTGGTATAGGAGCATTCTTTCTCCTCTCGGTTTTAAAAGGAGAAGATGACCACGTGCAAAAATAAACAAACAATATCAAACAAGAAGAACTACGAACAAACTTTTTTTCCGTCGCAGTTCGTAGGAATACTTTCTCCAAGGTGTGTGTGCTCCAGAAAGGATGATTGCATAGCTCTTATTCAGCGCCTGTGGATTTATACATCCTATTAAAGCTGTAAACACTTGACATTCCATCAACATGTTGTCATTAAGGCTTTATTTCCCTCTGGCTACATCGCCACAATGGATGAAATCTCTCACCATGGAAAAAAAGAAAAGAAAAAAAAAAAGTGTTTTATTTGTTTCAGATGTTCATTATAGCCCTGCACTGTCAAGTGAGACTTTACGCTCTGAGGTTAATAAATGGAGCCGGGGCTAGACGAATGTGGATCAATGCGATGCTGATTATACAATGGGACGGTTGTGTTATTGTCTATATGGGGAGAGAAAAAGAGGGCACTGGGTCGTCTTTCCCGTCTGCTGGCTCCATTGTAGTGGACCATTCACGTGGGTCCGCTGTGGAGTGAAGTGACAATCTGCAGGCCACAGACACTGATAAACAAACCTCCAAGCACCACCACAGTCCACAGAACAAGCCCGTTTTCGTCGAACCGTGGTCAATGTGAAATGTTAACAGAGAATACAGAGAAGACAGATAATAGATATTGTCGCAGTGATTCATTTTATCCAACAAACTTGGTTATGTGTATAAAAGAGTTGAACATTGTTTTGTTAGTTTGTTGGGGGTGGGCGGGTGGGGGGGTGGGGGTGGGGACTTTGTTGTCAGGATTTCTGTGCTGTCAGGATAACCTCATTTGGGTTGACTGATGAGTCCCGCTGTGAAAACGGAATTGTCATAATCATCCACTAGGATTGGCCAAGGCTGTGCCACAGACATACACGCACGCACGCACACACGCGCGCACACACACACACACACACACACACACACACACACACACACACACACACACTGCTTACGCACACGGCTTACACACTGACACAACACATGGACAGACACAATCCCTATAATGCGTCCCTGGCCGTAAATTCAATTGGCAAAAAAGTGGTCTGATTTAATAAAACACTAAAACTCGTATTTCATGCCCGATCCGACGTTGCCCTGGTGATCATCAAAGGTGTGAAACAGATTTCCATGGCGACTGGATGATGTTAAATGAGTTTTCTCCCTCGGCTGACTAATCTCTCTCCAGGCCATCGTTTTTACAAACGCCTTTTTCCCTGGGTTTGACCCTTTACCCTCAATTCTAAGTGGATGGCAGCTTCAAAAGCAATGTGGTTCATTGGATATGTCTACACTTTCCGTGGCCGAAAACTTTACACGCGGTGTCCTTTTGAAGTCGAAAGTTATGTGAATAAAAAAGGTCCCACATATTCTCAGCGGGCAGTTCAGCGGTGGTGCACTGGGGCTTGTCTCTACTGCCGTGCGGGGGGTCCTCAATTGATTTACGTTTCTTGCTCTCATTTAATAAAACGGAAGAGAAAATAAAAGATTAGTTGTAACTCTTCGCTACACTTTCTCAATGACACTCATTGAAATGAAGTAAGTGAATTTGAATGAATATGCTTGAGAAAAAATGACTGTTTTTGTTTAGCTGCAATTTCCAACTTGGTTGCTAACATTTGAAAACAATCACATTCTGTGTTGTCGTTTTTTGTTTTGTTTTGTTTTTTTATGTAGAATCGCAGATGCAATAAGCGTTATAGATGAGACACAGTGGTCTACTGCAGATAATACTAGATTTAGTATTTAGTCGTAATTGAATTGGAATTTTGATACCGTTCCTCATTCCATTCCATGCATTACAATAAGCACTGTCCTCCCATTTCTACCTCCACCAGCCTCCACTGACTTACAGATACTGAATAACCAGTTCTACAGTGCTAAAGGATATCCACTCCAGCTCAAGAGAAAAAGTATCTCCACTCCATCTCAAGAGGCTATGTTTATGAGTCAGGCTTTCGCTTCCACTTTAAATGAACTCCTATATGTTATTGTGCCAACACAGGATTCATGCCTTTTTAATCTATAATGAGACGCAGCTCAAGACATTAACATACGCCTGAAAAATATATGATGTGTGTTCATAATAAGATAAAGTTTCATCCACAAAGCGACCGTTTTGCCTCCCGAGGGCTCAGTGAAAACATGTCGATAAGCAGGCAGCCGGGGATACAAACATCAATTGGCACACAAAGCCAAAGATCAATAATTAATTTGATATAACTCGCCGCAGCTTGAAATCTATTACTGCCTATTAGCACCTCAATCAGGAATCATAATGTCATCATTAATAAGCTGTTTTGGCCGTAGAACCAAATAAACACACAGGGCGCTACTTGCTAAAAACTGAGGATTTTCTGTTCATTTACACTGTATATTAACATATGAGATGCTTGGCTTTATGGAGTGTGTTATAACTTATTCTGTTATCGGTTAGTATTATTATCATATAAGCCCATTCAAAATTGACAGCATAATCAATTCCTCCGATATGACATTAGAGAATCTGACAGTTTGTGATGGATGGGGGTGGTTTGTGACGGATACACGGCAGGAGAGGCGAAGGGAGGTAGAAATTGGAGGACGGGCTCATTGTAACGCATGGAATGGAATCAGGAACGGTATCAAACACACCTGTTTGATACCTGTTTGACCCTCCTCTCTCTCTCTCTCTCTCTCTCTCTCTCTCTCTCTCTCTCTCTCAAACACACCTGTTTGATACCTGTTTGACCCTCCTCTCTCTCTCTCTCTCTCTCTCTCTCTCTCAAACACACCTGTTTGATACCTGTTTGACCCTCCTCTCTCTCTCTCTCTCTCAAACACACCTGTTTGATACCTGTTTGACCCTCCTCTCTCTCTCTCTCTCTCAAACACACCTGTTTGATACCATTTCTCATTTCTGTTCCATGCCCGTCCTCCGATTTCTACCTTCACCGACCTCCACTGAGACACACAGTGATCCATTGCTGATGTGGAAATGTGAGCCCTGGAGGTATATGAGAGAGAACAGGATCATGGTGGATGGTAGTGACTCGTCCTAATCAAACTAATAAGCCATGCTATTCAGGCATTTTATCACCACATTGTGCAGCCACATGATCCGGCATGGCAGGTTAGGCTCGTCCTTGTTAGCCTGATGTCCAGATGCTAATTCTGACACCACCAGTGGCACAATGCCATGATCAATCACACCTTATAATGAAAGAGATAACCCCTATCACTGCATGTCTCCCTCACCCTTCTCTCTCTCTCTCTTCTCACCCTTCTCTCTCTCTCTCTCTTCTCACCCTTCTCTCTCTCTCTCTCTCTCTCTCTCACAATCTCTTTCTCTCTCTCTCTCTCCCTGCTTCCGTCTCTCCGACTCTCATGCCAACTGCCTGACACACTTCCTGGCTGATTAGTGTAATTGTGTAACACCCTAGGTTTTGGTGAAACCCCCATGAGCCCCTGCTTCTCGCCCCATGGTGGCTGGCTCATTACCATGATGCCCGTGTCAATGTTAGACATTAACCCAGCCAATCAGTTCACTCCTCTGTCACAGGCAAGGTCGCAGGTCACACATCGTCTGCCACTCCAGATTCAGGTGTGTCGGTGGAAGGTGAGGGGATCTAATTCGGTGGCCCTTTCCTCAGTTGTGAGAAACTCGATCCCTCGCGTGCTCTCCTCCCGTCCTCCACTCGCTCCCTTCTCAAAAAGCCTCGGAGGAACCTGGATCTTCTCCTCTGACGCATTTAGAGTAAGAAGCGAGCAAAGGACGACGAAGTTTCTAACAATTCAGAAATGACCTCTACATGTGACACATGGTATCAGGTGAGAGAGCCTAGTGGGCATAGAGATAGCGATGATACTTGGTCTGTAGTTCTAAAGGTGTTCTAGAGGTATTATACATCTGTTATGAAGGTGTTATAAAGGTGTTATAAACTGTTAGCAATGCAAAAATACCATTCCTGTCATTCAAATCATCATGCGCTATCCCAATCTGTGGGTACAGAGAGGTTAAGTATATAGACTGCACTCATGCTGAGCATGTATTTCAGCCGGCTGTCCCAATTGAACAAAGCCCTACTCACGCTCTCTCAAGCTGTAGGTAAAGTGACTTGCATACTCTGAAATGCATAGCATTGCACCAAAGTTCAATAGCCCTTTACGCACAATTGTCCTAAAATCAAGGCAAAGGCACGTTGCCTGGGGAAGAGGTACTTATACTATAGCAGGTAGAGGGTTGTGTGGATAAGTAGAAATAGGATGACACTGAGAAATACAGAACGAGTTTCTCCTCTCCAGGGAAAGGCTCATTCATGGAAGCAAGATCAGTAAGAATATTGTGGTTTACTGTATAGCTTCAGGCAGCTGGCAAGAACATATGTTTATTGTCATCAGTATGATGAAGTAGGAACACAAACAATAAGCAGAAAAACAACACATTAAAATGTTCTTATTATTACCCCCTGTAAAAATGAACGCACACACATTTTTCATTTATAAGAAGCATTTAGGGGGCATTTTGAGGAGATTTGGCTACGATGATTCACTATTGCATGCACAATAGAGCATGTTTGTCAGAGGTCAGAAACAGAATGATTTGAAATGATTTGCAGTCACCGGGCTTGTTAAGATCACCATAATTGCCCAACCCAACCAATAACAGGTGGACGTATGTGTTGGGTGGTGTACGTATTGGCTGTTTGTCCTAATTTTGCCAGGAGACTGAACAGAGGGGCAGGCGGTGTGAGTGGAATGATAATCCCACTGGCTGATGTGTTTGGACATTGAGCATTGAATAGCATTAGGCGGATCATGGGTCATTTATCATCATTGCTGAGCATCCAGCATACTTTTATCTGGGACCACGTCCATGTTTACCCATTAGCCATAAGCTCGGCTGAATATCTTCTATCTGATACCCTATCTCTGTGGGATACTGAGAGTGTTGCATTATGCCTTTATGAATGATTAACAATGTCCAATAATGACCAATGACCATATTTTGGCGTCGGAAAATAGTGTTGCGTGTTGTGTCAAATAGGATGTCAGTCAGAAAGATTTATTTTAAAACATATGGCAGGCAATGTCCATGATCACATTGCTGAATGGGTAATAGAACGTGAACAATTAGATTAGCTAGTATGTATTACAGCTGTATTAGCTTTTAGGCTTCATTGTTTTTCCATCCATTGAGTTTTCAGGATTTGGCAGGATAAGAGGCGTCGTATGAGGACTTGAATTGATCCTGCCTCAGAGGGCTCATCAACCATACAAACTGTAGGATGTATCTGTGTGTGTGTGTGTGTGTGTGTGTGTGTTTGTATGTGTGTGTGTGTGTGTGTGTGTGTGTGTGTGTCTGTGTGTGTGTGTGTATGTGTGCTTGTTTGTGTGTGTGTGCATGTGTGTGTCTTTGTGTGTGTGCGTGTGTGTGTGTGTGTGTGCGTGTGCGTGTGCGTGTGCGTGTGCGCGTGTGCGCATAGAAATGCATCCCCTTCATTTTTGGCTCCGGTCCATTATCCTACAGCTCTGGCATGTCCGAGCATCAAGAAACACAACAGTAAGGTACTGTATACGCTTCCATTTGTGGTCACGTTGGCGTAGTCGCTCCAAAGAATCCTGGGACTCCATTGGCTGTTCGTGGGAGGTTCACCAGTGGGAGGGTTCAGCAGGGCTTCGCCGATAGCAAGATTGCCAGCCAAACGATGAAGATAACACCAGGTAACTCTGTTGGGAACTGGTTTAAGTGAACTGCCCACGCTTCTAGTGGACGATGCTTCTAGTAAGTCGGGGGGGTGGGGGGAGGGGGTGGGTGGGGAATCTACAGGGGAGTCCAGTCCAATGTGAATTAATTGCCTTGGATTAGGAATTCTATGCAGAGCGCTCCCGGTAATTCAAGCCATATCGCATAGCCGGTGGGCAATTGGCCCCACGGCCCTGCAGGCGTATTAGTGGGACAACCGTACCTGCATGGCAATGCTGGAGGGGCCATGGCTCAGCATACAAAGGTCTCTGTGAACACATTAAACAACAGTCAGCGGTACTCCCTGGGTATATACAGCATACCGGTAATTACCCAGGAACTCAAAACAAGTTTTTAGTTGTGTTCGAGCTTGTTTTTTTTGTTTGTTTGTTTGTTGATGTTTTGATATTCTGTACCGTACATGTATGTGCAGGTGTTGAATTTTTAGTGGATACCCTCTTCTTTGGTGTATTAATTTTTGGACCAATTATAGCACAGAGACCTACTAGGCATGGGATAAGTGATCATCTCATATTGTAACAATGTGTATCAAGTGTGGGCATAACAATAGAGCACCATTTTAGCTTTTGACTTTGTGGGGTGCTGTGTCAGCACAATACAATTCAGAGAGACATCAGACCACGTCTTCCAGAGTATCCCTGTCGCTTTAATACACACCATAAACCAGGTCTACAATCATACAGGAACCAATTACTGACCATAATGACTGGGAGACATCCAGCCAGCGGTAACAAAATAAAAACCTTACAGTATATTTATGATATGAATTTACGGCAGAGAGGACCCATCCTCTGGTTTATGGAGGCATTAATATTGCAGGTCTCTGGGCTATCGCTAAACCCACAGCTGTTCGGCAGAGAGGTGAGGAGGTTCTGGTCCACTTCAGCAACGAGAAACAATGAAACATCCATCCTAACCCTTCCAGGAGCCCGGCTTGACCATCCGTCATGCGCAACAGCCTATATATATTATTCATAATGGATATTATCAACGACCGTGCTCTGCAGTGGTGGTGGTGGTGGTGGTGGTGGGGGATACGGACGTAGATTAATATCAATATCTCCACGAGGGAAGTGTCTTTAAAAATGGTTGGCCAATTTGTGCGCCTCCTCCCGCAACACTTTTAGTGGAAAAGACAAAAGCCGCGGGTGATTAGTTCGGACTCATTGGGCTCTCGGCTTTGGAAACAAAATGAGTAATGCTCTCCGCCTCCCCCGTCCCACCCACGAAGTGGTACGAGCGATTACAGCGCCATTAGGCGAGCACAAGGGAGGTTCAGAGCCGGACTGCGCCAGATTTATGACGGTGGGGGCCCACGCACCAGTGACCCTCTTCAAGCCGGCCCCTTTGTTAGCTTGCACCACAGATACACTTAATGGACGCGCACAATGAGCCTCGATGGCCCAGTGATGATGGATCTAGGGCATTGTGCAAAGCACTTCAGACAAACCAGATACTTCTGAGCTCCAACTCAGAAATGGGAGGGAGGGATGGGGGGGGGGGGGGGTTGGTTGTATTAGAACATTGTTCTGGGAAAATTGGGGGGAAAATAATTGGAGCCCGAGTACAATTGTTACGCATTCCTGGCCGGCACTTTAATTGAACATTTAATCCCCAACGCGGAACCGAGCCAGACGTGTCCAGTGTAGATCCGCTACACTGTATATTCAAGCCCCGTGCATGAACAGTACCGTACACGCTCGCATGTGCACACACACACACACACGCACGCACGCACGCATGCACGCACACACACACACATGCACGCACGCATGCATGCACGCACACACACACACACACACACACACACAGAGACACACACACACACACACAATATGCAACATACACACACACACACACACACAGACACACACACACACACACACACAGAGACACACAATATGCAATATACATACAATATGTGAACAGAGAGAGCAAAACAAACAAAGACAAAAACAAAAAGAGGAAATTGATAACAGTAATAACCATAAAAATTGTTTCAACAAAAACGCTAACTACTGTATTGATATGACTCACGGCACCTACCAGAGGTGATTCTGAGTATTATATTTATCTATGTTTCATAGTATCAAATCAATTAGAGATGAAAAGAGGGAACGTTTTTTTTTTTTACAACTTTGACATTCTCCAGCATATTTGAAACACTTGCAGCTTTGTTAACTGCCTCCATTTCATTAGTCCCCCCCCATCCTCTCTCTCTCTCTCTCTCTCTGCTAATTTATTAAAAATAAAAAACTGAAATATCACATTTACATAAGTATTCAGACCCTTTACTCAGTACTTTGTTAATGGTATGATGCTACAAGTTTGGCACACCTGTTTTTGGGGAGTTTCTCCCATTCTTCTCTGCAGATCCTCTGTCAGGTTGGATGGGGAACATCAGTGCACAGCTATTTTCAGGTCTCTCCAGAAATGTTTGATCGGGTTCAAGTCTGGGCTCTGATTGGGCCACTCAAGGTCAGAGACTTGTCCCAAAGTTACTCCTGCATTGTCTTGGCTGTGTGCTTAGGGTCGTTGTCCTGTTGGAAGATGAATCTTCGCCCCAGTCTGAGGTCCTGAGCGCTCTGGAGCAGGTTTTCATCAAGGATCTCTCTGCACTTTGCTCCGTTCATCTTTCCTTCGATCCTGACTCATCTCCCAGTCCCAGCCGCTGAAAAACATCCCCACAGCATGATACTGCCACCACCATGCTTCACCGTAGGGATGGTATTATCCAGGTGATGAGCGGTGCCTGGTTTCCTCCAGACGTGACACTTGGCATTCAGGCCAAAGAGTTCAATCTTGGTTTCATCAGACCAGAGAATCTTGTTTCTGAGAGTCTTTTACATGCCTT
This sequence comes from Argentina silus, assembly GCF_951799395.1. Taxonomy (NCBI): domain Eukaryota; kingdom Metazoa; phylum Chordata; class Actinopteri; order Argentiniformes; family Argentinidae; genus Argentina; species Argentina silus. Next base: position 10,602,375 of record NC_139672.1, on the reverse strand, counting down.
TTGGCAAACTCCAAGTGGGCTGTCATGTGCTTTTTACTGAGGAGTGGCTTCGGTCTGGCCACTCTACCATAAAGGTCTGATTGGTGGAGTGCTGCAGAGATGGTTGTCCTTCTGGAAGGTTCTCCCATCTCCACAGAGGAACTCTGGAGCTCTGTCAGAGTGACCATTGGGTTCTTGGTCACCTCCCTGACGATGGCCCTTCTCTCCCCATTGCTCAGTTTGGCCGTGCGGCCAGCTCTAGGAAGAGTCTTGGTGGTTCCAAACTTCCATTTAAGAATGATGGAGGCTACTGTGTTCTTGGGGACATTCAATACTGCAGACATTTTTTTGTACCCTTCCCCAGATCTGTGCCTCGACATAATCCTGTCTCAGAGGTCTACGGACAATTCCTTTGACCTCATGACGTGGTTTTTGCTCTGACATGCACTGTCAGCTGTGAGACCTTTTATAGACAGGTGTGTGCCATTCCAAATCATGCCCAATCAATTGAATTTACCACAGGTGGACTCCAATCAAGTCATAGAAACATCTCAAGGATGATCAATGGAAGCAGGATGCACCTGAGCTCAATTTCGAGTGTCATAGCAATAGGTCTGAGTAATTATGTAAATGTAATATTTCAGTTTTTTATTTGTAATAAATTAGCAAACATTTGTAAAAACCTGTTTTCGCTTTGTCATTATGGGGTATTTTGTGTGGATTGATGAGGAAAAAAATGAATTGAATCCATTTCAGAATAAGGCTGTAACATAATTAATGTGGAAAAAGTTAAGGGGTGTGAATACTTTCCGAATGCACTGTATATATTTCCCTCTTCGTCTCTCTCTCTCTCTCTCTCTCTCTCTCTCTCTCTCCCCTCATCCCTATTAAAAACCATTACAGCAAACACAGAGCTGATCTCCTGAACTTTGCCTCCACTTCGCAGTCTAATGACAGTGCTTGGTGAGTGGAGGTGTCAGGAATCTCTCTCTCTCTCTCTCTCTCTCTCTCTCTCTCTCTCTCTCTCTCTCTCTCTCTCTCTCTCTCTCTCTCTCTCTCTCTCTCTCTCTCTCTCTCTACAGAGATGTATGCTCCCACCATTAACGGCTTCTCGGCAGAGAAGAAATGTCATATGGTAATTATATAAGTAGCCACATTGCCCTCACATTAAATATGATACAGAAAGGAGGTTGTTAATTGTCAGTAGGATAACAGTGCAGCGTTCATGCAACAGGCCCTCAACTAACATTCAGACAAATGTACCTGGATTACAATTATATCAGACCTCCACAAAATGACATGTTTTGTCAAACAGAATAATCGCTTTGGATAACAGCACCTGCTCAAAGGCATATATTTCAGGATTGTATTATTTGACACATTTAAAAGACCATATGATGACCCACCTCATGAAACCACGTGTACATCTTAGATTTGTGTCTCTCACAGTATGTAACACGACGCAAGTTAGAAACCATATGTTGAAACATATTTAATAATCTACGGCACAAGCATGCGGTCATCAATAAATATGAACATGAACGTTACTGTGCAAGCAGACAAAAGGCTTTCTGTTGCTCTACACTGTGCGACCGCATGGCAAATTATTACGGAGCTCAATATGTGTATGAAACACATCACTAGCGTAACAAAATACAATGACTTAAACATTTCACCCCCCCCCCCCCCCCGCCCCCCAACCACAACATCAGGGAAACGTTGTTGTTCTACAAGTCCTTTCAGTCTGAGCCCCCGCACAACATGTACTAAGAGTCCGTCTCCTTTCATTCTTTCATCCATTCATCCTTGGTGCCAACAGTGTTGTAATGAACAGTCGTGCCACAGGGGGGACAAAAAGACCACTAGCTATTGTATCTTTATTTTCCGGGACACTGACAATAAGGTCATATTTGGGAAAGCTGAAAGGCACACTTGCCACCAATTGGTATTTTTCTGTTTTGCTTTATCTCACTCTGTTGGGAGTGAGCGTTATCAGGTGTGTCTCCATGTTAATCATTCATTAATCAACATTAATGAATCAACATTTGCAGATTCATTTTTGATATATTAGTCATGCATCGAGGTCAAAACAAAAAGGATAGAATCATAAACAAAACCCCCAAAAAAGTCATTTGTCTGTATAAACAGAAGAAGAAGAAGAAGAAGTTTCCATAATTAAAACACCATTTGCTTCCTTTAGTGTGTCAGGAGAATCGTTCCAGTAAGCTGAGCAAACATAGGTGGCAATTTGTTCCTTGGAGGAACGTTTACCTACAGTACATGTTCCAGTCGAGGACACTGCATAAAACATCCTCTTATCGAGTTAGAATCGTTGTTTGTCCTCCTTACGACGGTGCAGCCAGTGGCATAGAAGGTTATTTAACCTTCCGTCCTCGAGGTTCACGGTCGTCCTGCACACACGCTATCAGGTGAAGCCAAAGCTGCAGCTGTCAGAGGCGGTGGCAGCGGTGGTGTTCGAGGGGGTAGGGAAGATGAAGAAGAAAGAGAATGATCGACAGGGGTCACATTGGTTCCAGAGCTAATCTCAAACCTCTCCAGTCAAGAGGAAATGATAATGGAGAAATGTGGTCCTTCAAAATGCATTAGCGCCATAAATAAAAAAAAAAGGCCAACACTCTTCCTGTTTAATGTTCCTAATGCCATGGCAACGGCGTACCAAAACATAGTACCTATGCGTTCTATCAGGTAATCTGTCTATTAGCTCTGTGCTTGAGCAATGATGAGTCTATCACAGGTGGTGACATCTGGGAGGCTCCTCATTACTGTTGAAGTAGAGCTAGTCTGGGAGCAGATCATATTCTTCAAAGGAATTCCCCTGACTTCCTGCTGTTTTCCATCAGTCTGGTTCTCATGTGGTGCCAATGACACCATGTGACCAGCAGGTCCAGGCCCGAGACACCATAAACAGTGACTGTGTAAGTTGATCTGAAATTAAACTCTTTTCTGAACTGCACCCACTGTTCACCAGTGCAAGAGCGTATTGTTGTGGTAAAAAAAAAGGAAAAAAAACTGCATTGATCTGTCATCCACTCCTTAGGTTTTGTGTTTGCAAATGTGGACTTCAGAATTGTACTGTAACAATGTACGGTGTCCTTCATGTCCATACTGTCCTAACCCTAACCACAACCCTGTCATTGAACAGAAGAAAACAGAAGAATGTACAACACGCATTCAAAAGAGGCAGAAGACATAATGTTATTTACATTCACATACATATACATTACTTTTTACTCTCGTAAAAAGCCTCATTCATACTCTCAAGGATCGGCCTTCTCCTTTGAGCCTTTCAGCTTCATGGCTGAGAGTCTCGGCTTCATGGCTCAGCGTCAAGGCTGAGAAATAAAAAAAATATATAAAAGCTTACTTTCCTGTGTGTGTGTGTGTGTGTGTGTGTGTGTGAGAAGACAAGCTCCGGTGGGAAGGGGCCTCTGGAGTTCTCAGGGACGTTGATGGGGGGGATGACCCAGTCCCTCTTCATGCGTTTGAGCTGGCTGTATGTGTGTGTGTGTGTGTGTGTGTGTGTGTGTGTGTGTGTGTGTGTGTGTGTTGTGTGTCACATATGACTGCTTTGCCACTCACTTTGTCTCACTTCCACAGTGTTGTTCTCTATGTGTTACTATTGCTGTTCCGTTTTCAGCCTGTGAGAAAATAGCCAAGAAAAAAAACAGTGAGGGAAGATTCTAGATAGGCATCATGTGTCCATCACACTGTGACTCCACTGTCTTTAACCAGGCAGCTTAGATAGCACGGTAAGGTGTCTTATGAGCTGTGCTTTACTCTAAAGCGCTGCGGCCATCTCGTCTATGTCTGCCTCTGTGTTTAGCTGCAGTGTTCTGTTGTGCTGATCTGATGCTTCTCTCTCTGCCGCATTGAAGCCCAGCAGAAAAAGAAACTGCAATTCTTCCAGTTCACTGGACCCTCACTTAAATTAAACAGCTAATGTTTAATAGAAGTCAATGGAATTTCTGCCCTGCGGGAATCCGGGGAGACTCCGAGCCCCCAACAAAACTTCTCTCCCCTGTCAGTCCTATTGCATTCCTTTGATTGATTTCAGCGCCTGAGAGACAAGGCTACTGCCCTCTGACGAGCCTGAGTACTCTATTTTCCTTCCTGTGTTTGTGTGTGTGTGTGTGTGTGTGTGTGTGTGTGTGTGTGTGTGTGTGTGTTAGCATGTGTTAGTGTACAGTATATATGTGTGTGTGTGTGTGTGTGTGTGTGTGTGTGTGCATGTGTGTGTGTGTGTGTGTGTGTGTGTGTGTGTGTGTGTGTGTGTGTGTGCATGTGTGTGTGTGTGTGCATGTGTGTGTGTGTGTGCATGCGTGCGTGCGTGCGTGTGTGCATGCGTGTGTGTGTGCGTGCGTGCATGCGTGTGTGTGTGTGTACCATGTACTGTATTGTGCACTGTGTATACTGTGTTCACATAGCATTACATTCAATGAGATGTGCAGAGTGGAGTATCACAGCATTTGATAAGAAACAACATCAGCAGCACAGAACAACGTTCAGCATTCCTCCACAGGCCACAAGGAATATGGATATTGGCAGCAGTGGAATCGTCTGCATATTCATATTGGATTCAATCCACCGCTGTTCTGGCAGAGCTCCCTGCCAAATGTAATCAATGTGCTGGGGTTTGGTGGCCTTGCCAATTGTCCCCCATCTGTGTGTACATGTCTTATTTCTCTATCAATAATGCATTTTATGGAGCATCTCTCTAAGTAGGAGCGTGCTGCATGAATAATTCACTCGGAGGGGGAGATTCGTAATGCGCCCAAACGAAGGCAAAACTTCAATATCAAACGTACACAAACGCGGCATATGGATAGTGTTGTATATTGTGTGTGTGTGTGTGGGGGGGGGGGGGGGGGGGGGGGGGGGGGGCTGCCGCTATGTGATAACGTTATAATAATGTCAGCTAAGGCCAGAGGATCACTCGGAGAGCGCTATTAACTGCTCCAGTGACTCTGTCAAAAGTGTTTCTGTGTGCGCGCAGAATGGAATGGTAAATCTAATGGCCAGGTTGCAGATCTGTGTGAATACTGCCTTGGTTGGTATGTATTGCATGGGAGTATGCTGGTGTGTGTGATAGAGGTGCACTACGTACAGTATGTGCTTATAAGTTAGCATTACGGTGTGTAGGTGCAGGTCTGTGTGTGTATGTGTGTGAGTGGTGTGTGTGAGTGTGCTCTCCTGGCGGATGGCATCAGCATACTGATTCTCTCTCTCTCTCTCTCCCCTCCCTCTCTCTCTTTCTCTCTCTCTCTCTCTCTCCCTCCCCTCTCTCTCTCTCTCTCCCTCCCCTCCCTCTCTCTGTCTTGCTCGTTCCTCCTCTTCTCTCTTTCTTTCTTTCTTTCTTTCTTTCTTTCTTTCTCTCTCCTCTCTCTATCTCTCCTCACCCCCTCTCTCTCTCCTTCTCTCCCCTCTCACTCCCCCCCCCCCCCCCCCCCCCCTTGCCTCCACCTCTCTCTTTCTCTCTTCCTCCCTCGCTCAGTGGAGAGATCAGTGGAGCGTCACGGGGGAAATAAACAGCAGCAGCTCAGCAGGTCGGGGGCCTAATTAAACACACAGAGGCCTCAGCACTGCAGCCCAGACTACCTCTACCACTACCACTGCTGCTGCAGCGGACGCAGAATAGGCCCCCATTCCGTTACCATGATCATCGGCTGCCCCTAACAGTAACACTAACGCTAATGCTACTGCCAGAAATTGGTAGAAAGAGAAAGTAGAAAAAAAAGAGGACAGCACCTCGGTAACTTGCTCATTGCTAGCTATGTGGCGCGGTGGCTATATTTAGAGCAAGAGAGACAGTCAGTTCAACTCACAGCACAGCAATTAGGTACCCGATGAACAAATGGACCGTACCTGTGCCTGTGCCGTTCTTTGTATCCTCGCTGGGTGCAGGAGTGGGATGTGAGGCAAGATAATAATACACCATTTGGTTTTGTTAAGTGAGAAGCTTGGAATAGCATAAGACATGCCAATTGTCAACTTCAAATTAACATTTTGTACTGGGTTTAACGCTCCATAAAAATCGGCTTTTTTGCAAAAGGCTGTACTGTAATTATTTCAAAGCTGTTGAAAAAATAACCTATGCAGTGATTATCCAAATCTATTCAGTCAGGTGTAATTTCTGACAATTAAAAGTGTGGATAATGACACATCACAGAAACACCTCAAACGCATGGAAAAAAGATTGTGAAGTTCGCTAGGCAGTGAAATATAGAACAATAGCGAACGGACGTTTCTATTGTTGCGAGTGATTGACACTCCTCTGAGGCAGTCCCATCTCATCAGATGATGGGGAAGGAAATGTTGAACACAAATGAATTAGCAGGCCTGCCCCATTGTATAATACCTGCCTCCAGCGGGTAGCAGTCTATTCAACTCTCACAGAAAATCAAAAATGATGTGTGAGTGTATGTGTGTGTGTGTGTGTGTGTGGTTTGGTGAGGTGTGGTGGTTGAAAGCAAGTCTTGACTTGCCGTCTTTGCTTTATCAAACTATATATGTCTCTGTTTCTAGTCTCTACTTTGTACATTGGTATAATTAGAGAAAGTCAAACTCAGACTCATTTCAAAACAACGACATGGCCACATTGGAACGATACACATGAGTAAGCACAGAAAGCACAGTAAGCACAGTAAGCACAGTATTTCTAGCCTAAGCCTTCACTGACCTTCATTGTATTGCTTAAACGATTCCATCTCTGGCAAGAGTATTCTTAAACCACTTATGGATAGTTGGAGAGCTTCATTCCCAGTGTGATGCTTATCTGACATTTTCCACTGGCCCGTGAATCCAGTCGACTGTGATTGGCGACCGGAACACACTAGCAGGGAAGGGAATCTCCCGGGCCATGCAGCACTACTCCCACTCTCAGGCACACACTGCTGTGGGCACCATTAACCGGAGAGCATTCCAGGGCTCAGACTTCCAGAGGAGCCAATAATGACAATACACGAGCCCCTGTAGGATTCGATAGGGATCTCTCACAGATATACATTGTGTGTGTGTGTGTGTGTGTGGGGAGGGGGGCGTGAGTGGGTGGTATGTGTGTGTGAGTGTGTGCGTGTGTGCGTGTGTTCTTGCGTGCGTGTGTGTGTCCTGGCAGTAACTAAGCTGCGAATCTTGTGCTATCGTCTTAAATCCAGGCCCCAACTGGCCTGATCTTTTGTCTCGATTAATAATTCATATCACATTATTTCTCTCCAAAAAGCACTAGCTTGGTATCCTAAATGTGATTTTGAGGCGAGGCAGATCATAAGGGACTACCCCTAACTGGGTTACTAGGAGTTCACACGCTCTCCCTCTCACTGTTTAACCCTTCCAACAAGAGTTATGCCTCTCTCTGAAAAGAGGTCTGAGATCATTGCTTTTGATTTGGATAGATCCTGGATGAGTTCCCGAAAGCATGATAGCAGAAATATCATCTTATGTCCTTTTAAGGCAATGGACGAGAGATAATCTTATTGCTACAAAGCTTTTTCGACACTTCACAATTGGCCATTACTATATCTGCCGTAAGACAATGCAGGGGATGCAGGGAGCAAGAGACTCATATTGTATCTTAATGGGACTTCATACATAAAAGAGACATGAATACAATAAAAAATCATCTCTTGGTTACTAAACTATGATGTCATTTCCCCACACTGATTGGCTGATGTATTCAAAGATACTATTTAATCTTACAACACTACCAAAGGATAGGTTGCTATGCCAACCAACTAACTTCATTTCAATACATTTCACATTCAGTTACCATTATGAAATAATTTGTGGCAATCTTTCTACCATAATATCACACATCTGTGACACATATGTCACAGAATTGCAATTATTAACAAATGACACTGACATTTAGTATGGCATAAAACTATTTTAGCTATATAGTATTTAACATTTGTGTTATTTTAATGTGATAATTCACATACTGACAAGCTGTTACAAGCTGTTATGACAGGTATGTTTGGGAAGCTACTCTGAAAATGTATTAAAATAAAACTTTTAGCCTTACTAAACTAGCCTTGAAGTAAATACTGTATAGTTGGTCTGACTAAAGCTACTTTGAAAGAGTAGGTAATTACATCGAAACTATTTCATCCAACACACATACATCCAGCAGTCAGTTATTAAAAGATGACCTGTCCATATGACGAGAAGGTGTGTGACTGAAACACTCTGAAATCACTGAGGAAGACAAAAACAAGGAGGTGGAGCAAAGTGGGGAGACGGGAAGCAGTGAGGGAAGAAATAGTAGGGACATTTGAAGTTCAATTGATTGGAATTATAGCTCAATTCCTATTTCTTTTTTTTCTGTTTTGGGGGTAAAATGTAGTGAGTAGTTACAGTAGCTCACTACACCGCTGCCTGGCAACAAAGTAATTAACTACTGAAAACACTACTGAGATTTAACTGCCACCAAGCTACTTCAAAATGTAGTTGAACTGATAGATGAGCTACATGTAATGGAATATACTCCCCAAAACTGGTTTTCTGCCATATGGCAGAAGATTGAAATTACTCTGCTGTACCAAAACATGCTTGGCTGGTGGCTGGTACACCAAGGTAGTTTTGGGGAACGTCTCGTCTCTGTGGTAGATATGCTCAGCTGTTTAATGACCAGGTGTGGTCCAACAGCAGGTGTGGGTGGTACGGTTCTACATTCAGGACAGATGTTCCAACTGGGAGATGGATTAACATACATATCATGTTGCACCCAACCTCCACTTTGTTGAATATGAAAAATTGTACGGTCAAAGGAAATGCACATTTCCCTTTTAATAGATATGAAATACTGTCTATTCTATCTATATGGAAGCTGGCTGTTATTGTTGCAGATACTTGCAGATACTTCAGTTGTCAAATAGTAATATAGAAGATACCTTCACTAGTCCCTAATAGGCAAATTAGCAATTATTGCAATGAATGTGGTAGTTCTCCAAAAACTAAATTAGGAAGTCATAACAAAAACGTTTTTTTTATGACGTTTATATCCCTCAGCAACATTTCCTGTTAGTGGTGAGCTGCCAGGATTCAGGGGTCAATGTTATTCATTATCGCAAGCATGTACTAATCACTACCGCATGCATTAGAGTCTGGTAGAGAGACTGGTCACCCTGACAACAGCCCAGCAACAGCATTTGCACCGTTTTGTTCTTTTTTTTTGTGTCAAATTCTCAATTTTCCTGGCGAGGTTCCAGATAATGTTACACAGCACTGAGGAGACGATAAGGACTTTTGTATTCACACTGAGAGGCGAAGGTGGAAAGCAATTACCAGAACATATCATTACAAGACCTGCCATGCTAATATGTGCATTTCCATAATAACTTCCTGTAAAGCTGAATAGTATTAATTTATATAACAGAATTACATGATTATCATTTTACATTTGGAGGCTCATGACTCCATCACTCTGTACTTTACTGAAATGTGACTTGAAGTATTACTGTGGTAAAACAGGGCTTAGACTACATCAAGATTTCCAGAAGCTCTGTCTGTTTGAGCATCTGTGATGTCATCCTAGGAGACTTAATAAACAGACACTGTTAAAAGAAAGGGTTTGACATATGCAGCTGTCATCAGTTTTGGTGGTGTTCAAGGTGTCGTAAAAAGGTATTCACACAGGGCCAAACAAATAAAATAAAAGGTGTTCAAATGTTTGTTTTTTCTGGATATACAATTTGTCAAGACTTGATGTGCATATCCTATGAATGATAATGCAGCAATGCATAAAATACCTGTTATAGAGTGTCAAAACATTGTCAAGAATATCCATCAATATAATTAGAACCATAGTTTCCCAACACCCCCCAAAATGGGTGGCAGCTCGTTGCAAGCATTTCTCAAAAGTTTGATGTTTCAAAACACTTTATTAATTTATTTTTACTTTATTTTACAGAAAGGTGCTGTAAAGCCGGCCCTTGGCATCTACACCCGAGTGTAGGCACCCCTATGGATCTGAATTATTCTACAGTATAGATGTGAGCTGCAAGCTATAATTGGTGAAAATTCCTCAAATTCCATCAGACAGCAAGGTAAATTTTTTACAATGTTGCTTTGCCTATATCTATCCAATTCTTTCAGATCTACACAGTAGGTGTATCTAGGGGGTAGTGGGTAGGACGTAGAAGCCAGAATTCAGCATAAGGCTCACATCCACTAGCTACTGTACTCATGCATGCATCACTCATATTGCAGGTCTTGTGTTACTCTAAGTTAGTGGGTATTTGTCCGATAAATCAAATAATTCTCAGTATTTCATTGTTATGTCTCTTTTTTTCTTGTTTTGGCAGAACTATATCCAAAACACTAGACCTTCTCTGAGAAGAATTGACATACAGACCTTCTCCGTTTCTGAGACTTTTTCACAAGAAAGTAATTTGATGCTTGAGCAGTCATATTCGACTTAGGCTTGACTTTTTAGTTCTCACCAGCTTTTGTGGGCTTCCTGTTATTAATGCATTGAGATGATAAGTGAAAACTACCATAGAGAATGATACAAGATACTGAGAAAAGAGAACAGCCACCCAAGGCAGAGTGGTAGAGCACATTTTCTTGTCGCAAAATGAACAGCCCACATTGCCTAAGCTCTCCAAGAGTTGATTTCATTTTAGTTCTGTGGACTTTGGCAAACATTACAACCAATAACATTCTCTTGGAGAGGCCTTACTGTAATGCCCAAACACTAAGACACAAACAAATTTAGAGGAATGGCACATTTTCCCTTATTTCTTAAGGGCTCCCTGAAATTGCGGAAACTATCATTATTCCCCAGTGCAGCCCCGGGTCGGTAATTGATGTTGTCTTATGTTTATCTCACAACTGCACTTTTACAGTCCACTCCAAAAATGTATACTGTAGCTTTTATGTCTATGAAATGACATTGTGTTTCCCTTTGAAGTCTGTTTTTTCCCTGGTCATGGTTCATCACCACATGAGATCTCTCTCATTCTACCTCACAACCTCTTCATCACATTTGAAAGGCTTTTGAAACAGATATTGGTCGTGCCTGCTGCTCTCAAGGTTAGCATTTTAGCCACACATCACTGTACAGCATGAAATGTTCCATGTCCTCGGTCATAGACCTAGGCCACAAATGGAACATAACCTCTATAGCCTTGATGCTTACCACATTAAATGCATTACAGTCAATTTTGGGGAGAAAGAGATGGAAATAATTGTGGCTGCCAATGTATTGTGTTATTGTTTATTTTCCGTTTGTTATTCCTTTCTCTTCCCTTCCTGCTCTGCAATTTTCTCTGAGCAAGTGAGAGAGCCCTTTATGACACAGTATAGCCTGTGGCCACAGATTCCTGAACAAAGCAGCAACAAACTCTCAAGCTAAGGTGATTTCCACAATTTCAAGTTACACACAAATATGGGCATATCCCCTGGATGGATGATCCAGCTTTGAGTAGAAACTAAATGAAATGCCTCTAAAGCATCTCTGTCTTTTTCAGAGAGTTGGCCTCTGGATTTCCTTGCCAACACCTAATTCATGTGGTAGTGAATACACAGCAACTCAAAGCCAAAGGCCAATGTCCTTAATAGTTTGTGGTTTGGGTTTTTCCCTGGTTTCAAATAGTTTTGGTTAAAGTTCATGTCCTGTGGTGATAATTTAAGTTATGATAAAAAAATTAATAGAAAATTAAATCAGGGCAAGGCCACTCCACAACCTCTGGGCAGCAAACGATTGCCCACCACACGTTTACCTCCCTGTGATAATTTCATTGAAGAATCATTGTTTAAATAGCTGTGGAAGAAGCCACCATGTTCTTAATGGAATTGTCTATAGATTCATACATTACTTAGTCATGATAACCCTGTAAAAAACAATAATAATTAATGTGCACATTCTGTGACATGTGCTGAAATGCTGGTTGGGCAACATTAAAAGGTTTCAAAGTTCATAATTTTTTTAAATTTATTCACCAATCATCAAAAATGAAACTGATGAATTGGAAGCGGGCGTCCCTCAGCATTTTTCAGTTTGCTTTGGCTGAATCACTCTCAACGATTATTGCGTTACTATGGTCTATGATGGAAAATAATCATTTTTAATCTGATGTATGCAGTATATTCAAGTTATCACGGTAATACTATGATAACTCTCACCAATATGCCTTCATAAATGCCTGCTTATACTGTCGATGCAACTAATTGCTTTTTAATGTTTTGAATACTTATACTTAAACTTATAATTGTATTGCTCATATATACTTATTATGCTTATTTATATAGATGTTATAATACTGGAGGATTCATTGATACGAATAGTATGTATGTACAAATACAGATTATTGATGCTTATTGATGAAAATCATTCTGAATATTTTCCCATGTTATTTTATAGTGAGCTGTTTCTGTTAAACTGACTATATTTCACAAGGTTTGACACATTTTTGTCACTATAATCAATATCTTTCAGCAAATATCTTTTACAGCAAACCTCAATATAGGTTGTATTATGGGACTCTAATATCCACTATTATCTACTGTCTACTACTTTTGTTGTTTTTCCAACTCCTATTTTTATTTACTGGATTTATATGACAGTTACTGATCTATTGACTATTTAGTCAAGGATATGGGCTGTCTTGGCTGTCTCAAGGAACATATCCAATTGCAGCTTCATACTCTCAGCAATGACTAATATTGCCACGGTTCCGTCTGTGGGAAACGTTGGTGTGGCAACAGCAACCACCACCCTGTAGTTCTCTGCTTTCACCTCCAAGCTGTGGTGAGTCTTCGATCACACAGTCGGTGGACGAGAAGCGGCGAGTCGACTTTTCAGCCTACGCCAGGGGTCCAGGTCAGTGGCTGACTTTGCAATTGATTTCCAGACCCTCGCAGCAGAGAGTGGGTGGAACACTGAGGCATTAATCACCGCCTTTCACCATAGTCTGTCTGCTGCTATGAAAGATGAACTGGCTTCTCGTGATCTGTGAGGAGACCTCGAGTCTCAAATCACTATGGCAATCAGGATTGATAACCGCATGCGTGACCGAGTGAGACAACACCACCTCAGCACCGGGCCAGTTTCCCGAGCATCCTGAGCCAGTCCTATGGTTTCCTGAGCACCCCAAGCCCCCTGAGCCAAACCCTGAGTAGCTGGGTTGCACCTGTCTGAGCCCACAGGAACAAGACGGGTGCATGTGCGAATGCTGCTGTCTCTACTGTGGAGACCTCGGCCATTTCTGTTCAACATGCCCGGAGCAACCGGGAAAACGCAGAGGCCCATCAGGACAAAGGGAGACCCTGACTAGCTGTGCTTTGACTTCCAGGTCACCTAGTCACTGTTTGTTACTGCCTGCGACTCCGGGGCCGCAGGTAAATTCATCGATCAGGACCTTGCCAGAGAATTTCAAATCCCCTGAATGAAATGTCCCAACCCACTGCAGATATGAGCCCTCGACGGACGCCCCATCAGTTCTGGCTAGATAGAATCCCAGACCAAACCCACCAAACTGTAGGTCGGGGAGACTCAGAGACCATCATCACTGCTCCCGAGAACCCCCTTACACTGGTGTACCCCTGGTTAGCGCAACCCACAATTTTCCTGGGCTATGGGGGACCTACTAGGCTGAGGAGAAACCTGTCACACTGACTGCCTAAGACCCAGAACGGCTTCCAGCCTAAGCCCTAGCCACAAACCAGCTACCAGAGCAAGGGTGGTTCTGGCCCACGCAGCCCTTACAGTAACGTAGGGTCTGGTTACAAGCCCCAAACTGGCTTCCAGCTTGAGCCCCGGACCGGCTACAAGCCCCAGCCCCAGCCCAAGGCCCAGACCGGCTTCCAGCCTGACCCACGGACCGGCTTCCAGCCCGAGCCCCAGACCGGCTTCC
>NC_139672.1:10498525-10583525 GCF_951799395.1 Argentina silus | reverse complement strand
GTATTTAGTGTTAGCTACAACAAAAGTGGTGTCCTTTGCTCAGAAGGTAACGGGGTAAGTCATCAAGCAGTTGCTGCATTTGGAGAGAAAGCAATTGATTGCTGATTCACATTGGTCCCATGGGGCCTTCTCTGAATGTGTTTTTTCCTCCAAATGTATGAAATGCACAGGAACTCAATTCCCCGTTTCAAGCCAGTCATTTTCTATGCCTGTGGAAACTGTAAATTGGTGAGGAGATTTCTCTGTGGACCTTAAAGGTGAGCGTGAGCTTGTGAACCTGCTCTCTGTGAGCTGAGTATATACAGTATTCTCCTCTCTCCAGTCTGCAACATACTGTGTGTCTCTATCTGGTCTATTTAGCCTCTAATTTAGTAACAGAAAAAATGGAACTTGCATGTGTTTATTTTGACTATTTCAATGTCTGTGATATTATTTATGTTTAGACGGATGTTTTTAAAAAAAAAAAATGCATATCAAATAGCATAGAGGTTCATTTCAGCCCTCATCTGAAATTAGAGATGACATTATTGGCATTGAAATAACACTATTATAGCCAGCAGCCATGCTACCATGCATCCCTCTGCTGGCTTGTCTAGGAAGCTAAGTAGGGTATGGTGTGGTTGATACTTGGATGGGGGACCAAAACTGGCTGCTGGTGGTGTTTGAGGACCAGTAGGTGGCATTCTCTCTGGTCTAGGGACCCCAATGCCCCAGGGAAGTGATTGGGGTATTGCCTTGCAGAGGTTTCTGTCTGTTGGGTGAGATGTTAAACAGAGATCCAGATTCCCAAGATGTTAACACTAGAAGCCCTGGGCCCTCATTAGTACCTGGAGTCAGGTCTGAGATGTTCCTTTGTTGATGTTAGTGTAATCATTGATTTAAATCAATACCATGCAAACAATAATGCACTGGTTTTGTTTAGTCAGGACTTAAGAATCATTACAATACCACATGTTGTATTTTAAAGTGTTTAAATATTAAACATAACATATTTACAGACATATACATTGGTGTAATTGTACAGACTGTAAAAACCTGAGGTCAAATGTGAAATGCCAATGCTTGACAACAAGTAAACAGAACACAAAACTGAAGCAATAATTACCAGTAATTTGCTAATGTCAAAAGTGAACACAAAATCGCTTCTTCTTTCAGTGGCTATGCACCTTTACACAAATGTGTCCATCATGTCTACAGACAAATCTGTCAGCTCTTATACTCCACCATGCAAACCACATTCAAAACAAATATTTGATGCTGTCTCCTGGACAGTTATGCACAAAAGTGTTCCAAATGTCTGAAATCAGGGTGAATTTCCCCATCTCCCTGTGCGTGGATTTTATGCTCTTATCGTCAATCAGACACACATAGGTTACTGTAGCCTACATACACACACAGGTGGAGAAAAAGTAAAGTCTAATAGAAAAGACTAACAGACTGAGAGCAAAACTATGCTGTGTCTTGAGTAAAACAAATGTAATAAGCTTGTGTTTTTACATATGGATGTGAGGAAGGGTACTGTCCTTTGTCGAAAGATATGGACTTCCCTCGACCTGCAATGCCTGGTTCTAGACAGGCCTGTGTGGAGTAATGATATTCTGAAGTAAAATAAAGTGTTATCAATAGGATATACTAAATAACTAATGATATAACATCAAAATATAACTATTCCAATGTAACTAATAAAGTAACAGCAAATGTAACCATTCAAATATAACCAATAGTACATGTTTTAATACATTTAAATTTTCAAATGTACCTAACAGAATGATTAATGTGGAAATGTGTTTAACATGTTTAAAGTTTGAAAATGAGTACCTAACAGAATGATTCAAGATTGACTAATGATTGAAATGTGTTTAACATGCTTAATGGTTGATGTTGAAGTTTGTCTTATGATTAAAGTTGAAGTATTGATCTGCATTCAAGTTTGGTAGTGAGAGAGAGGTGAATGACCTTGGGATGTGGGCCTTATCTGGAGGGTACTTTACAAACAGGGGAAGGTATGCCTAAGTATGGTGTGGGGAAGGAGAAAGAAGTCTGATAGGGGAAACATTTTCCACCTACTAGGAGGAGTCCAGGTCCGGAGAATAGGTATAAAATGGGATGACAAGGACATCTCAAGGGGTATTTCCATATGACCCCACGGAGGACGGATCCCTAAGAGACCAGGAGGTCTAGCCCAATTGGGGCATTCACGACCAAAGTCCTCTCTGGGGAGAGTTTAGACTTGGAAGCTCCCAGCCTGGATGGCTGTTAGTATCGGAGTAGGCTTCCTCTTAGCTGCCTGGAGACTTAGCCCTCGCCCTCTCAGTACTTGGCATTGCCCATAACTGTCTGTGGTTGGGACTCAGTTAAAAGGCTTGCTGGAGGTTGAGTGACCGCTTCACCTGTACTGGGAAGCATGAGTCGTCGAAGCCCCTCGGCTGAGGGCACGGTGCTATTCCAGAGAAATCAGCAGGGCTGATAGAGGCACCGAGAGTATTCGGTGGTTGCGAAAATGCCGATGCTGGATGGAGCCTCCCTAGATTTATACTAAGTTAGACAGAGTAGGGACAGATAGGGTAAGATTTAATTTATTTTATTCCTTTTATTTACTTTTATTTATTTTATTCCTTTTATTTACTTTAGTTTCTTTTATTTATGTTTCTTAAATTACTTTATTGTTACATTGCATTACCATGCTGTAACACTTAAAGCTTAAATAAAGTACAAATCTGCATTTAAAGAAAAATAAGTATTTTGGTTCTTGTTAGAAGTTTAGACATAATTGAAATAGTCACCTAAGTTGTGCTACTCTCCTTGCTAAACATAGAAAGATAGATTACACTGTGCATATTACACCAAAGGATCTGAATGGTTATTCAAGCCCCTGTATTAAAATATCCCCTTTGGATGAACTGTCCTCATCGATAAATTAAATTCCTGCAACCACACCAACTGGCACTCATACAAGGATAGAGCCATCGTTAACCATTGGGGCTTTCATAT
Organism: Argentina silus; assembly: GCF_951799395.1. NCBI lineage: Eukaryota > Metazoa > Chordata > Actinopteri > Argentiniformes > Argentinidae > Argentina > Argentina silus. The sequence goes on along the minus strand of NC_139672.1, from coordinate 10,580,534 downwards.
GCTAAGCTCTGATTTGTAGGTCACTTTCAGAGCATAACTTTAAGCTGAAGCAGGGGAAACTGTGGGAAGTAGACGGTTAACAGCAGGGTGAGTCTATTCGACACCAGCCTAAGTATATATTTAGAAACCTATTAGGGTAAGATCCTTTAGGCTGAACATCTAACCCATTAGATGGAGGGCTGGACCGGGACTCCTGTATAGGGTCTAATACCAGTAGACACCTTTGCAGGCTGTGCAATGCGCAGGCTTCTATTGATATATAATCACTTTGATCAGGCAAATAACTGTTACTGTCTGTTTGTCTATGCTGCTGATATCGGCATTACAGTTGAAATGGGTCAGTTATGAAAAGCCATTCATGACTGTAAGGCCAGCTTCGATTCACCGTCATGAGGGTAAAGAGCAGTGAGGAGCGCAAATGGACGTGACTTTCAAAAAGCTGTGGTAGTTCAGTCAGGACACTCATGTCAGTTTAACCATTTATTTCATGAACACGGTAATATATTTAAGCTTGGCGCAACTGGATGGCTCCGTTCTGTATAGCTCTCTGCCTAGAGTAAAACGACCGCAACATAGCCGTATACAATATGGCTAATATAGGCTACATACAGAGTGACCAAGCGGGTGGAGGGTGAGGGTGGTGGGTAGGACGACCACACAAAACATACTCTCATGGTCAGGTCAGTGCAGTATTTCACAACTGTTGAATGCTATGGAGGAGCGTAAATTTGGCTGCTTTTAAGCACCTGTCCCTTGGCTGTTCTGTCACCTAATGGACAGCTGTGATGTTGACTTACTGTAGAGTGCCCTGTCTGAACTTATGCTATGCTCGACTCATGAAAATGTTTCTGGATTTGGGCTGTATGAGGGTGAATACTGTATCAAACAAATATACCTAAAATGGGTCCTTCTAATGAACCAGACACCGTTCAGTTTCTCTGAGCCTGGTGCCTTTTTTTGTGAAACATGTTGCAGAGCCGCCTTAGCTCTATGCAAGTGTTTGCAAAGCCTAAAAATACTGCACGGCACATTAAGGCGTCTTTTGAAACCCATTTCAGTAAAAGGCCAAATGATGCCTTCCATATCATTTTATTGCAGTCATCCCTTCTTTTATCGGTATGTTTACTCCCAGGGAAATGCTCTCTACCCCCCACTCCACTCAGCCCCATAAATAATTCATTAAGGAGCCCAGGAATAACAAGGGCATAAAGAAAAATATATATATTGCTTATGATCTGGGAGAGGGGCCAACGGATCCATCAGACACAATTATAGGGAAAGGAGAGAATAATTCCCCCTGTATACTTCTGAGGGCCCCTTGTCCCTTTTGGCTCTGGGCTTGCCGTGTTTTTTTGGCTTCCCAGCCAGCGTGGACGGGTGTATTAATACACCGGACAGACTGATAGGGGTTGAAAGTGACCCTCTGCCTCTCAGCACTCACGGGGCAGCAGAGCCACGGTGACTCTCCCTACCTCTTTTAATTGCTCAGTGAAGCTGGCTCAGGCGTTGAGCCGACTGCCTTCACCAGTCCCCCGAGACTGCATTACGAGTACTCTCTCCACCTAATCGTCCCCTTTGTCCCCTTTTTCCCTCCCTGCACAGTTTGTCCACGTACACTGACATCTCGGGCACGGCGACACTGCTGTCACCTCTGTCCTGCTCCCTGGCTGTACTTGTCTGAAACACAACTAGTCTGACCGGTGGAGGTGTTTTTTTTTTACACCTTGTACTTTATACAGCATGAAGATACATATGCATCTATGTACAACAAATAAAGTTAACATTGAAAAATATGCATATTGTAAATATATACACACACACACACAAACACATATATATGTGTGCATGCTCACAAACACTCACACACACGTGTATGTGCACACAAACACACACACACACACACACACACACATACATGCGCGCGCGCACGCACACACACACACACACACACACACACACCACACACACACACACACACACACACACAGGAAAACTCATACAATGTTTCACTGTAAACGTAAAGCCGTGTTCAAGTGCAAGGCTTTGTATTGATCAGATACTGATGTTCATAATCTATGGTGTCATCATAATCAAATATAATTACCATGCACCATCATTGACATTGACAGTACTGTACAATTAATAAGCCCTTGGAATTTTAATTACAGTGAAAAATTCATTCTGAGAGCAGACAGAATGTTTTACATAAACACCATCTCTGTCCAACGGAGGTTTTTGTTCCAATCCGCTAAATTCTTACATTCTTAAACACTTTCCACTTTTCCAACGCTATTATCCATATACAAGGCTACCACATCATTCAATTTACAAAGAGAACGATATGTCAATCTGCCTTTGTGAGCTAGAGAAATGTGTTTTAGAAAAAAGCAATTAAAATGTATTAACTTAAATCTCCTGCAAATCTCGCCAGCCTTGAAAGTTAGAAATAAAAGGCAGCGCAATTCTTTTGACCAATGAATAATTATTCCCTAAAATTAAATGAAAGGTCAATTTCTTGTCAAGGTCTTTGATATCAACTTTGATTAGACAAACTTTGCTATTTAAATGAAGTGAAAAAGTGGTATTGCAATTCAATGGCCTTGTTAAATAAACCCACTTTATTTTTTGTTTGTTTACAGCAACCCTCTTTCTTTCTGTCTGTGCCATTTGTCTGTGCCATTTGTTGATGCTATAATTATAGGATGTACCATAAAAGGCAAGTAAACATATTATCACAGCATGGGCTGTATTCTTTTTTCAAAAAATCATTTTACCAAAGATGACCTATACAGAAAGAATGTCACTCAAGAGCATGGATATCCAGAAACAAAAGGCATTTTTTTTTACAGTTGATCTACTGAGATTGGGCTGGACCTGCTGCCCGGCCTCTCTCATGGAAAGGCCATGATTGACAACGTGGTCAATAATTGTGGCACAAATTTCATCTGAAACATTAGCTCTTTATATTCCCCTTTGAGCTACTCCAGCACCATGCATCTGAACCTCTCTTCCGCTATGGGACTCTCTACCTCTCTGTTGTCCTCTTACTGGGTCCATTCTTGCAAAAAGCAACTCAGAGGTGACCTTATTTAAGCATGAATAAGGACTGATTGCTGATCGAACAATTGTGAAAAGACATTTTACACACGAGCAGAAGAGGTTCATATTCAAGAGAGTAGTTTGTATCAGCTGTGACCAAATGTTTTAATTTTGTTTGACATGACGTCTTTTGTAGAGTTGTGTTTACGGTTTTGCAAACATTTGCATCACATTTGCATTGTGTGTGAAAGCAATGAGAAATCACTTACTGTTTTGCAAAAAAAAGAATACTGTTAGGTATTTGATGGACATCAAGTGGGTCCCAGTTTCATTAAATGTGTCGAGAAAAAACTGTAAATAAACTGTCAAAGCAATCCCATGGAATATGAAATGCTGTCATCAAGTTGTCTTGGTCTGGCTTTCAGTATCAGAATGTGACAATGTGAGAAATTCATTAAGAATCTTTACAGCCTTGATCATTAGGCATTCATCCACCCAAGCAACTTGTCACAATGAAATATTGAGCAACTTCTGTTATGAGAATGTGAATTGAATTTTACTGTTGCTTGCAAGCTAGTCTCGCATTACCAAATCACATTGTTCTCATGCTCCTGTCTGTCGAATTTTAGATTAGCTGATCTGACTTGGGTTAAACTGGATGGAGTGATAGGAGATCCTGCTTGCAATTTCATTGGATGTAACATCCCAAGAACCCCACATGCCCGTAGAATGATTACTTGTTGTTATGCGTGTCGTCTTTTCCAACTGGATAGGGCTATTTTGCATAGAGTTGTTGCCGATGCTAACTTACAACATTGAAGGTAATGGAAGAAAACCTGAAGGTTTCAGATTCTGAATTCTGAGATTTGCTTGCTTGGGGAACATTTATCTAGAGCTGTGGAATCTTCTGTGTCTTCTGGATTGGTTGAGTAGAATTCCTTCTGTATTTGAATTAAGTGTGTTTTGCTAGTTACTTTAGTTTAATTTAGTTAAATTCAACTAAATCAGCCATTACCATTCAGACTGTGACGATGAGGTGATGATGACGACGTGGCGTTTCAGTTGCTAAGATGGAAGCACAGAAACGTGCTCAACTTTAGCCCCATTTAGCGAGAGTTAAACAACGCAGAACTGTGTACAAACATACCAAATCGATAACGGAGAAAACTCTATAGCATGATTTTTTAAATTGTACTTTAAACAATATTTCTGAGTGTTCATCCAGAGTTCAAGTCAACAGAATTGGAATGTATTGCACGCCATGCAATTGTTAGTTTCAGTATTCCAAACTGCCATTGGTTTACGTCCTATGCTGTCTTAATAGAGGTTTTATGGTTATTATGGGCAACTTTGCTGGCGCCTGGTTTCTCTCCACAACCGGATACTAATGGGGCAGATTGACCAAGCGTTCACACCAGGTGCTGCGTTTTCCAGTAGTGGATAAAACAACGAATACAAAGATAAACATGAGTTGGTCTTCGTTTACCTCTTTACCTTTATGTCTCTTTGTTTCTCGTAACTTTTAATTCACCCTTTTTGTCTACATACTGTATTTTATTATGTTTAGAAAAAAAAACGGGCGTACTTTCAGGGCAAATGTTGAGTTAAAAAATATATATATAAAAAAAAAAAAATCCTTCTTCTAGCATTGTGACTGCCATTATGACTGATGTATATATGATTTACGTACTTTAGACAAATGTACTTGTTGTAAGTCGCTTTGGATAAAAGTGTCTGCTAAATGGCAAAAATGGCAAATGTACTTTGTCAGTTTTTGGTAGAATAACTGGGATTGGTTAGTTTACCAGTTTCTGGCTGTGTTTGAGGGTGTTGACTGGTAGTGTGTAGGCTAATTACTGTCTGTAGGACTGCTGGTAGGTGGGAGGGGCTTCTCAGAAATGTATGAAGTGCACTTTACGCCTTACTGAGTATTTGCTTTCAGTATTGTTGTTATCAATGCTAGCTGTATCCCTTTTTGCATTAGAATCCCTCAATAGAATCTCACCTGCTATAATGTCTTCTCCCCATCCCTGCCATTTCACCTTTCCGTAGGGTACTTAGATGAGGCACTCCACTTCGCCGCAGCAACAAATCCAATCTGGTGTACCCCACACGCTCTTGATCTTGCTGTAGCCGGAGGACTCTGGAACTGCCAGTCAGCAGTCAGGGAAGCAGAGGCTGTCGCATCCTTTGCCTCCTTTAAATCCCTCCACTTCCTGGCTCTCACTGAGACATGGATCACATCGGAGAACACGGCTAATCCAGCAGCAATCTCTGCTACCTACTCCTTTTCTCACACCCCTAGACCCTCTGGTCGAGGGGGTGGCATAGGGTCCTCATCTCACCTAAGTGGACATTTAATGTTCTTTCACATATGTCCATATCCTCATTTGAATTCCATGCTGTTACTTTCTCTGTCAAACTTCACATTGTTGTTATCTATCGCCCCCCAGGTCAGCTTGGTGACTTCCTAGATGAAATGGATGTCCTTCTCAGCTTCTTCCCTAAGGATGTCACACTGTTCACTTTCCTGGGTGACTTCAACATAAAATCACTGTTTCACTGTTCTGGATTTCTTAACCTTATCTTCTCTTTTGACCTTACCCTGTCTCACTCTCCTCTGTCTCATAAGGCAGGCTTAAAATCAGCTTGACCTTGTCTTCACCAGATCCTGCTCCATCTCCAACCTTATTGTTACCCTTCTTCCGGTTTATGACCACCACATCGTAGCCTGCTCCCTTCCTCTCAAATCCATCCCCTCCCATTCAAACTCTACCCATTCTGTTACTACCCACGGCAACATGCGGACCCTCTCTCCCACCTCTCTCTCTTCCTCTGTTCTATCATCCCTACACACTACTGAATCCTTTTCCCTTTTTTTTTTTTTACTGATGCTGCCTCATCCATCCTCAAATCCACTCTCTCCAGGCCAGCAAGACCCACACCATGGTTATCTGATTCCCTGCGATCTAGTAGAACAGGCCTACCAAGAGGAAATTAAGGAAAACTGACCATCCTGATGACCTAGCATCTTATCACTCTCTCCTCCTGAAGTTCTCCTCCTCTGTGACTGCTGCCAAAGCTTCATTCTACCATTCTAAAATTCAACCGTCTGCCTCTGACCCAAGGAAACTGTTTGCCACATAATCCTCACTCCTCAACCCACCTTCCCCTCCCCCTCCCTCTTCCCTCTCTGTAGATAACTTTGACATTAGCAGCTCTTTCACACAACCTTGTGCTATCACGACTACCACTAGTAGATTTATCTGTGGTTTATCTTTCCCCTCTCTCTTTTTCACTTGATTTAGACATAGTGTAAAACTTGTCTCTTGGCCCTCTCAATCCCATCCCCTCACCCCTTATCCAATCCATCTCAAACTACATCCTTCCTTTCCTTACCACCCTCAACAATTCCTCACTGACGACTGGCTCTGTCCCGGCTGCGTTTAAGACAGCCAGAGTCAAACCTCTTCTCAAGATGCCATCACTTAACCCATCTGTTATTCAAAACTACAGACTGGTATCCCTTTTTAATTCTTATCTAAAACTCTTGAACATGCTGTTTGAAAACAACTCCACATTATCTCTTTCAGAACAATCTCTTTGACCCACATCAATCTAGCTTCAAGGCTGCTCACTCTACTGAGACTACTCTCCTTGTTGTTATGGTGACCCTCCACACTGTCAGAGCATCAACCTTCTACTCTGTTCACATTCTCCTTTGACACAGTAAACCACCAGATCCTTCTGGGCATCCCAGATTCTGCACTTTCCTGGTTTGTATCTTACCTGGCTGATCACTCATACCAGGTAACGTGGAGAGGGTTGCTGTCCACATACGCACAGGGCTCTGTAGTAAGACCCTTATTGTTCTTTTTGTATACCAAATCTCTTGGCTCTGTAATTTCCACACAGTTTCTCTTACCACTGCTATGCTGATGACACTCAACTTTTTAGGTCCCCCCCCCCCCCCCCCCCCATCTGACACACAGGTGACAATACGTGTCTCTACATGTCTTGACAATCTTGACAATACGGAGCTCCTCTTCCTTTTCCTCTTCCTCCTCTTCCTGCCCTCTCCAAAACATCTCCATCATGGTGGAGAACTCCACTGTGTCCCCTTCCCAGACAGCAAAGAATCTTGGGGTGATCCTGGACAACCAACTGTCCTGTGTGACTAACATCACAGCGATTGCCTGCTCCTGTCGATTATTCCTCTACAACATTCAAAGAATATGTCCATTCCTCACGAGAGAAGCAGTGCAACTTCTGGTCCAAGTACTGGACTAGACTAGTCCAGCAACAGCCCCTCCCTATCTGCAAATGATGGTCAGTCCCCAAACCCCAGCCTGACCACTCCGTTCTTCCACCTCTGCTGGCCACTTGGCACCACCATCTCTACAAGGACGTAGTGGTCGCTCTGCTCAGTCACGGCTCTTCTTTGTCTTGGCGCCCCAGTGGCGGAATGAGCTTCCCACCACTGTCAGGATTGCAGAGTCACTACCTATCTTCCGCTGTAGACAAAAGACCCATCTCTTTAGGGTACACCTGGGCTCTTCCTCCTCAGACCTCTTCACCCCCTAACACCTACATTACCAGAAAAAAAAAAAAAAATCTGTTCTTCCTTTCTCTAACACTGTGACTGCTGATGGCACTTGTTCTTTTCAAAGGTTTTACTTACGATGACTGTTGTATAGTTGATTCACTCACTTTGACGAATGTACTTATTGTAAGTCGTTTTATTGGATAAAACTGTCTGCTAAACGACTTATGTAAATAAAACAATTTAAAAAAGGTATTTGATTGGTTTGACGTGTCATGAGATGTCACTCACTCAAATGTCTTTGCAGCTACTTTCTGCAAAGGATTGCCCCATGCTCTAAACTGTCCATTCCCAGCTGCCCCAATAATTCCTTGTTTAACATGAGGGATTCAATAATTGCTATGTACTGTATGCTAGTATGTGTGCATGGGACATCTACAGTATAGATATATTGTCATATTCAATGTAAACTATCAAGAGCATAGTCCAGGTTGAGTTTCTCTCTCTCTCTCTCTCTCTCTCTCTCTCTCTCTCTCTCTCTCTTTCCCCTTCTCTTTCTCCCTCCCACTCCTCTTTACTCTTTCCTCCTCTTCTCTCGCCGAAACTAGTTCAAGGGCCCTCCCATGTCAGCTTTTTCACAGGCCAGTGTTCACTCATAGAGACAGGGAGGAAGAAATCATCTCAAATATGTCACTGCAAAAGCATAACAGGCGCCTTTACTAACGGGAAGAAATGGAGTCATTTGAGTTACAGTTGTCTGCCAAAATTTGTAATTTCAGACGAGGAGCTGAGGTTCTGTCAAGCCTGTCCGCCTTCGATGCACTTCAGATGTTGTCGCGGCCGTCGAGTTGTGTCCATGGCAATATTGTGTCATGGCGAGTCGATTTTAGAGAAGGATACCGATGATTTGTGTCTTGTATTCTGTCTCTGTGTGCTGTGTTTATGTAGCATAATTGACATCGGGAAAAGAACAGTCCTAACAAGATGAATAAGTGTACACAGTGTGTAAAACAAAAACAAAGATGCTGTCTCAGTAAGTAAACAGTGTCTGACTCATGTCAAGCGTGTTTTTTCTTTTTTACAGGAAAAAATATTTTACTCGGAAATTAACTATTTAATTTGTATTGTAAGTGCTCTATCTAATTCAAAATCCACTGAATAAAGAAAAACAAGAAAACAAACAGAAAACGAATCCTTCCTGTAAACAATTATTGCAGGACAGTGGTTCAATATTTTGCTCACAGGATCAAAGGCTTTGGGTTACTGGAAACATGGCTTGACCCTCCCCTGACCTCTAAGCAACAGATGTGGATGTGGTTACCCTATATACAACCCTTTATTGTGGTTTCATTAGTTATTCTTCAACATCTGGCTGCTTTGTTTCAGTCCTCCATCTCAGCATTTAGGGTTTTCACTCAAAGTGAAATCTGCAGTATGACCTAGAAGGTACACACATAGAGGTGGGTATTAAAGGACTACATAAGTCACTTAAAAAACAAAGAAAAGCTGATGATTCAAGTCAGAAAATTGCCATTTAGGTAAAAGTATGTGTGTTTTGGGCAGTACATTCTTAGCTCCTCCTAGAGCAATTTCCTATGTGCAGTGATGCATGTTGTTTCATAAAGCTATAGAGCACCGAAGTGTGACTTGGCTAGCCTCTTAGTGAAGTTAGCCAAATATAACCATCCGAAACCCCCTTGACCGGCCCCTTTGCAACTGAGTCAAACAACCTTTTGACATATTTTATTGAGAATTGCTCCTTCTGTAGCTATATCTGATGCTCTCTCTTGTTACTTTCCCAACTAGCTCTGTGAATGACAATGTTAACACTTGCTGCTTCGGTTCTTTGTGTATTTTTTTCAAGAAAAACCAGGAAGCAAACTTGGCTAGTGTGGGCCTTTAACAATGGCCAGATAATGACAGTAGAGCTATGGTACATTTTCAGGATTTTATTGAATAGGAACATCGAGCAGGTCAAATAGTTCGAAACATGAATTGAAATTATAACTGTTGATAACATAATATTAAAAAAAAATGGTCACTCCTAATTACCAAGAAGCCTGGCTATTTCTCTGAAAATTAATTCATAATTCTCAGTATGTTCAGATTCTAATATAGAGAGAAGTTAAGGGCACCTTTCATACATCAGGCACCTAAACACAGCTTTATCTGTGAGTGTCAACGAGTGTTAAATTACAAAACAGGAAGTCAATGGAGAGATGAAGGACTTGTAATTTTTCAGTACTTACTGCTCTCATTCTTCTCTTTCCAGAGTGCTCCTCTGGGTTATTGTACAACCTCCGCTGCAGTCAAGTGCTGCTTTGTGCTCCTGGATGAGGCAACTGTGTCAACTATGTTAATTAAAAATAACATGAGGTTCTCATAAATAATAGCAAACATTTAGTCATACATTTTATGACGACTGGTTCATCTCTCTCTCTCTCTCACTCTCTCTCTGTCGCTCTCTCTCTCCTCTCCCTCTCAAATGAGATTGATATGTATATGTATGTAGATGTATACCTCTAGCTCTTATATAATGTTTTTGTTATGGTCAACCATTCAGAGTGAGCAGATTTTAAGCATTTCTCCAAACACATGTCATTTCATTTGGGATGGAAATCACTTAGTATTCCAGGCAGCATGCAGGTCGTTTACATGGATAGCAGTGTCAAAACATTAAGTAGGAGGTTCTGAGAAAACGGCTCTTCCAGCAGATCAAAAGCGTTCAGTGCCCTCTGCGTCTCTGAATTGGTTTTGATCAGCTATGCACCGCAGGTTGTCACCTGTGGAGGGCGGTATAGCACAAACAGACAAGGTCATCAGGTGGCTTGCTGTCCAACTGCTGCTGATAATTAGGTTTTATTGGTATAGATGAATAAATAATTGGTATCCTTGTGTCTAACTTGGTTATGAGAGGCCTTGTGAACTTTAATGATGCAGGGATAAGTACATATTTTTTTAGGGTATCTTAATAATAGTCAGATTTGAGGCATACTGCAGTGTATAGAATATAACGGGGAATTCAAACATGCAGAAGCTCACATGGTAAATCGATTGAGTCTTCCTGAAACCAACATCTCTGCATCTCTCTGCTGTGTAACGTGAGTTGGTACAGTACCATTGATCAGCTCTCACCACAGAGCTTTTTAGATCAGATCGTACTCGGAATCACAGACAACAACAACAACAAACAACAAAAATAATGCCATTCTCTTTCCTTTAACTTCAGTCAGACGTTCCTCAGATCTGTCAGATCTGACCAACGGGCGATGAGTGAATGCACAGTTGAGAGATGCTGCTGTAGAAAATTCCGTAGATCTTTCAACGACAGCCTGCAGACGCAATTGGCAATAACAAAGAAGATGATAAAGAGGGTGGTTGACACGTCATGAGTTTATGTCCTAATAACCCTTCTAACAAGGTTCACCTGTTCATGTCAATGTGTGGGATATCACAGTCTATTTCAGGGAGAATCAGAATGTTTTAATGATTTAACAATAAAGACAGCCTAATGAACTGTAGAAGACAACACAGCATGTGGCCTGCAGCTCTGTTGGGAGTCTCTCATTCTGGTTTTTTTCTTCTTCTCCCAGCACACTGTTTGTAAAGGAAATTGGTTTATACTTATGGGCCATTGATCCAGACAGTGCAGTGCAGTTTGTCATGGGGTTCTTGTGGACAGTGGATTGAGTCAGGGAGATGGATCTGGTGTTCAGATATGAGAAGTCCAATGCTAGTATCGATGCGGTCTCAAAGGCTTCTGAGTGTTAGAGAGGATATGGGTGTGTGACCGCTCGGGGTTAAATAACAATCCTGCCATCATGGAGGAGAGGTCCAAAGGTCAAGGTTGTTGCGGCTTGTGATCAGTAGACATATAGTACACTATGTGGCAGCATGTAAAAGATACTCAGTTTCTCTGCACCGCTTCACTCCTGTCATATCACTGGAAATGGGTCTACGAATCAAAGGCTGCACCGATTTAAAAGAGATGCTACAGGAGTTTTGTATATTTTCAGGCACTAGTTCTAATATTTGCGCTCACAAGCCTAAAACGGGTCCCTGAAATAGAAAACTAAATGTGGCAAGAAATTACCTGATTAGGAAGAGAGGGGCTCCCCACCGCCTTGAGCAAAAGCTTATTTTGCAAATGTGTGTTGGCCTTAAACTGAGGACTGTCATCTATTGAGATAAGAAATCGATTAACATTATATCATAAATCATGCAGTCAACACTTAAGCCATTTGTTATGTGAAGAATTAGCGACAACAACTCTCGAGCATCTCTTTAACCGGTATCTGAAAATCTGCAAAATGCATGTTATTTGTTAATAATTGAGGTTAACAGCTTATAAGAAGACCAAGCCAGATTAGATTAGATGATGATGATTATAACTTGAGCACTGACCAATTTTGAAATAAATTGTCGCTCAAGAGCTGGCCACATCTAAGAGGAGGAGACGGATGTTGTTGAGACGTCCATGTCACAGCATGTGTGCATGCGCCATGTCATTACATGCTGAAGTAGCACAAAAGTAATTCACAGTAATGGTGGTAATTACACAGAAATTATTGTGTGTCTGAACGAAAGAGTCCAGATGAGTTGAATATCTGATGGAAATAGGCGCCCGTCGCAATTACCATATTTCTTTTCTCGGCTGACGTCCTTATCCACTGTCTGAGCCTTTCGTGTCAGTCTTTTAACCGAGCAGGACTTGAGAAGCAGGGGAGTATAGCTGACATTTCCATAATCTTATAGGAATGGTGGATTCGCCCTTGTGTCATTTAAACCTAAGCACTAAAGCACAGTTCTGTACTCAAAGGGACTCTTATCTCTACTGTGGTTAAGTTCAGGAAGGGGGGTGGTGGTGGTGGTGGTGGGCGGGGGGGGGGGGTGAATTCCTCCCTCTACCTTGTGCATGTTCCCATTGCTGATAGCACATCACTTGGACTTGGTATTTCCAATACGACATTGAATGCCATTGATCAATTTGGTTATGCCATCCCTCACATCAAGGTGAATGAATCATACTGCGTTCAATAGTCCCCACAAAAGATGAATAAGCTATTGATCAGAATCTGTTGGTTGAGGGTTATAATATGATGCATTATTCACAATTAAGCACGCTGATATGTTTCCATCAGCAATTTTCTCAAGTTTCAAATAGACGGAAAATCATTTTGTTTAGAATTTCGGTTAGGGATAAGCTTCCCACTTCTACAAAAGCTGGCATGCCTGTTAACCGAATTATATTGAGTTGTTTTCAATGAATTTCCCTCTCTGACTGCAATTCTATTGCTGCTTTGAATGCCTTTTGAATATTATGAGGTCACGACGATTTATGATTTTCATAATGAGCACAAAATAAATTATCTGTCAGGGGCTTTGACCAGGCAAGTGGCTCATTATAATAAAGAAAAATGCTTAAATATGTCCTGTATATCATCACTAATTGGATATGTGGATACTTCCCCAGTCATTGGTTTGAACTGCGACCCTGGCATTTTCAATCGACAATCTATGAGCCCAATCTAAAACCTTTTCAGTCGGTAATGCAGCGGTTTAAAGGCCTTAATGATGGTACTCTGGGTTTAAAACAGAGGGATCGGGGTAACATTGAACCCCCCAACCCTGACTGATATAACACAGTTGAATTATTCATTTCAAGTAATAGTCTTCCTGATGAAATATTCATTATTCTGTAATGAGGAATGTATTGATTTAAATAGCAGCACTTTGTGAAAAGCTTTGGCCTCCTCTGTAAGAAAGAAAGAGCACAATGGAAGATCAAGAATCTGCTTCAATGATCCTCTCTAATGTTCTGCCAACACGATTTGGTTGTCCTGCTTTTAGCTGACATGTTATGGGGATTTCTGCAAAAATATAAGAAACCAGTAGAGGTGGAGGAATGTAATAATAGCCGTATATCCAAACCTATAAATCTACATCCTGTATGTAAATGATGGATACAACCATTACTCTTTATTGCATCATTTTCTATTGAATTCTTTTGCCTGCAGGGATATGGTGTCTTAAAGAATTATGCACCATTGCACTTTCTGAATTCATATGCATCTACGAGACAGCAATTATAGAAAAAAAAATGAAATATGTATTTTTTCCTGTGTTTTGGCTGTCCCTCAGGGTAGACAGTCTAAAAGTGATTATTGTATATCTCATCCATGACAATGTCAGATATGAAAATCAGTTATGGTAGACATGGCAGACATGTGTACATGAAGTCACTGAGAGACGTGCTGTAGCTACAGTAGAGGTCTGGATTAGTAGTAGAGGGAGGAAAAACTTGTACTGTCGTTGAAAAAGTGGGTCTAGTTCATTTTTTGCCCTGTATCTTGTAATGGGAGTGCCTTTCATGGTTTACATTTAACAGCTAGCTCATGTGCAATGCAACACAGAGTATTTTGAATAGAAAACATTCTTCCAACCACCAACATCTATGTACCTACAGTATAGTGCTATATTCTGAGGCTGGTGGAGGTAGAAACCGGAGGACAGACTCATTATAATACATGGAATGGAATTAGGAATGTTATCAAAACACATCTGTTTGATATGTTTGATAGCCTGTCCTCTACCTCCATCAGCCACCGCTTGACAATGCAGTGGTCACTCTGGCAACCTATTAAGGAAGTTAAGGGCGAATCAGAGAGCCAGTCAACTCCCCCACAACAGACTGAGAAGATTGGACCAATCAAGATATTTCTTGATACAAACAGCCTTCACTGCACTTTATGACACATTGGTCACCTGGTCATCGAGCATGACTCATGCATTTATCATTTAATAATTGAAAATCTTAAGTGACAACGGGGTGCCATAAACAAAACTCAAGCAACATAAGTGTCTGTGTTGTACTGAAATTAATGTACTGTACACAACACCCAGAGTGAAATAGTACATTGACTTTGGTCTTATAGAGTGGAAGTAAATATGCTTGTGTTTGGCATCAATCAAAGACCCTTTTCGCTTAGGGCATTTTGAGAGCACAATAAGAGAGAGGCTGCTGGGACCCTAAGCATAATGGATGGTCAAGGGCTGGAGAGGTAAAGGGAGAAAAGTGATTCATGGAATGTGATTAGGGATAATGTGACGCAAAGTTGCCAGGCTTGATGTACAGTGCAGCGCAGTGTTTTTGATGAGGCAATAATGCATTGTTGGCACAGACCTGCATGTGAATGAGGGGTTGGAAGTGGTGTCGATTAAAATCAAGTCACACTGTTTCATTTTTTCCCTGTCCCATGCAAGCAGAGGTCTAAATGTCCAAAGTTATCGTTTTTTTACACATTTTAGTACCTTTTGGGGCTATAATTCATGTATATGACTACTTTTCAGACTACAATTCCTCTTTAATGTTGGCAGCTCTGACCATGTGTGACAAGATAAGTACTGTACCGTAGACGGAAATTTGTGATGAAAGATTAAATTATTGTGATAGTGTGAGCCTGGCTAATTTACTTAGATCCAAAGTGAAATGGGCTGAATAGCTTTCTCCACTGGTAGTCAACCACATGAATTTACAATGTACTGTAAGAAAGACCTATCTGGAGACAAAACTTGAGATAGAGGTAGACCTCAGCTGTTGCAAAACACTGTGTAACTAGTCATTCTATCCTCCCTCAGTGTTAGATTAATATATTTTAATAGAGAAGTCAGCACAGACAAATAGACGCAACATAAATTCCAAATTGCTTACTTCAATTAAAAAAATGGCATGGCCAGCCTAACATTGTTATGTACAGTAATAATAATGAGACTGATGCTTGAGTGTTGGCTGCTTGTTACTTGTTACTTGTTACTACTACAAAGCAAATAGGGACGACGTCCCAACCATCCACCAGATACAGGTTCATTCAATTTGTATTGAATGTTGGTGGTAATATATATAGAGCCAAGTACGCAATCCTCCATCTATTGCTACGTAACATGACCAAAAGTTTATTTTTTCTCTCCAGGGGAATGTGGACCAACTCGAGTGACAGAATGTACAAAGGTACGTACTGCCTTGGGACTCTACTCTGTCAGTTTGCAATCTCCATTTCCCTTCCAGTGGGAGATTCTCAGTCAAGGCAATGCCTTTTTTTGGTATCTTTGTTGAAGTTGTTGAAGTTTGGTGAATACACATGGGGTATGCACATAACAAAAAATAATCATACACATTCTTCCTTTGAATCCTCAGACACATTCTGACTGAATGCATGAAATATTGATAAAGGGAAATAAAAAAGGAAATGCAATAACCAATGGTTATGCGTAATACAACATGTAGACCTTGACTTAAAAAATCTCAAATGTGGAAATGCGTCCTATCCTATCAGAGTATAAATCACAGTTTTAATGAAGTACAGTAGCTGACACATTGAGTAAATGACCATCAAGAAGATACTGTTGACCGGGCCCTTAACAGACATTTATCTGCCTATGTGTTTCCCTACACTATCATGTTGTCCAAGCTATTCCATTCTTGCATATTCATGAATGTGAAGTGGAGTTTGTTTTTCATTCTCTCACAGTTCTGCAGGATTTATGTCCATGCAGATGTTTACCTCTCTAGGCACAAGACAAATGGGAAGGCCGTCTAAATAAATGAAGCAGTTCTGTCAGAACTACCTTAAGTGCTCGGGAGAAACTCAGCACACAAATGACAGGAGGGAAGCGGAAGAAAAAACGTAAAGGAAAACCTAACTAGATGAGATGGATTATTAAAGAATGCTGTCTTCCTATCGTTCTCTCTGTCATAAGAAGCTTTGTCTATAAATACATGCTGTACAGACGTACTGAAACTACTCAATAATGGATTTTATTTTGACCAGACAGAAACAATTCTCCATGCTTGTCGAAGGTCCTCTCAGTATCAAAGACAAAAATCATTGTCTTTCATTCTGTTATGTATTTTTGCTCTGGTTTGATGTGAATGTTGTTTTAGTGATTAGTGATTATCATATTTTCCCAGAGATACGACAGGTATTTCTTTGATGGGGCATATGATGAGCAGCACTATGGTTATTGAACAATTGCATGAATTTATTTTCTTAGCTATGGAATTATAATGAATTGAACTCCTTAAAAGACAGCTTACAGGAGCTTCATATGAAACATGCCTCATTTGAAACAAAGGCTAAACTTCCCACACTGTGCATTAGCATAATAATTAATTCATGATTCATAATTAATTATTTTTTAGGAGAACTAAACACTCTTGAAAGTAGGGCTTGATGGTTACGCAATATGGCTGTCATAGCAAGTCCTGTCAGAAAATGGGTATTTGTGTGAAACATGGCATCAGGCAGATTCTCAGTTAACTACAGTATATGTCTCGAAACAAAAGGCCTGCGAAATTTCTGTTTACGGCAGTAGAAAAGATGTCAGAACGGCCTCAAGTACCGTACATGGAGAATGAAGTTAAACAAGCTCCATTTGTCTTAGGTAAGCACCGACTTGCCTCTTCATCGTGACGTAAACCACTGATGAAACATGACATTTTGAGGGGGTTGAACAGGGCTTTTGAAAATAACGAACAGGCGAGAAAACTCGTCCCTACAGGCTTTAATTAAGGGAGTTACTGTTACTTGCCTGTCATCTTCTCCTATGTCCCTTTTGAGCTCTCAGCAACAATTCCAAAATATGTATTCCGTACATACAGTACAAATGAAAATAATTAATTTGACTTCTTTGTTTCTTTTTGAATAGTTGAATCAACCGATTATAACAGAACATATTTGATTATGATCTCTGTGTGAGTTGAATCATCTCCAACATAAATGAGAACACAAAAAGAGATGTAATGGACTGCGGGGCCTGGTAGTGGAAGCCAGGTATGCACAACTGAAGCCCATTGGAAGGGGATGCCAGAGGACAAAGTCTCTCTGCTAGTGGAAAGGAGAGCTGCTAAGGAAGCTGGACTGGAAGAGAACCCAACTCTGTTCATTTAGAGGCTGTGTGCTGACAGCTGTCCCTGGAGTGGGGTATGCTTCATGCTTTGCTTTATGTTTGCTTTGGAGGAGGAGGACATGAGGACTTTATTGGGTTTTTGTGAGAGGCTCTTCTTGACATTTTTAATCTAAGATACTGTGTGTACTCTAGGCCATGGATTAGTTGTTGGACACCAGTTCCTCATTGAGTTTTAAATTGTGAGTTGCTGGTATCTTTCAGTCAGAGCTTATTGAGTTTCTGCTATATCAAGTGAAAGTAGTTTATCTTATATTTTAAAACTTCAAAAGGGTATAATGTTGAATCTTATCAATGCAGATCGAGCGACATAAGATGCTTCAAACCCGAATGAAAATGGGAAAGATTGAAGCATATATTTGGACCAACATATGAAGTTGGATATGCCTCTTATGGAATATGAAATATTATCCATCTATCCCTTTCAATGTTCAACCTTTGAAGGCAGGTTGTTATGGACAGAATTAATTTCACTGTATTTTATATTTATTTATTTCATGGTCGTAATTCCTCCCCTTGACCAGATGTGAGTCTGAAATAGCAGCCCACTCTAAACTAAACAGGACATAGTGGTCCATTAATCAGTCATGCTAATGTATCTGTGGGTCAAACGAGACACAGTCTGTTATTTATAGCAGACAAAGGTGATGCAGGCAGCCATTTTGAACCCTCAAAGTCACATTTCTGAGTGAGGAGAATGTACAATGGGGAAAATGTGTTTTTGTTGCCCACAAATTCAAAAGGAAAAGGGGAACATCTGACGCATAATGTCCTCACACCATAGGACAGGACAGAAGCAGAGAAAATGGACTGTGCAAAGGGAATAATAATAGTAATGTACCTTATATCTTATCCTGTGCCATTTGGAGGAGGGAATTGAAAGTAAAAGCACTTGGCAGTCTTTGATTGGAGAAGTAGGAAGTTGCCTGCCAATCGGCTAATGTTAGGGACAAATGACAGATGTAGCCTTCAACCCAGCTCAGTGCAATTCAGAGAGGCTTACTCATTTCCGTTCTTTGACTATTTCAAAGATATCATCTCCTAATGGATTCTCCATAGAGTTGTATTTACATCATTGTCAACTTTCTCCTCTTTTTCCCCCTCTACACACAGAACACCCTAACATGTCACCTGACATTTCTCCCAGAAAGCCTGCTGGTTAGTAGTAGTAGTAGTACGGTGTGTGTGTGTGTGTGTGTGTGTGTGTGTGTGTGTGTGTGTGTGTGTGTGTGTGTGTGTGTGTGTGTGTGTGTGTATGTGTATGTGTATGTATATGTGTATGTGTATGTGTGTGTGTGTGTGTGTGTGTGTGAGTGATTGTGTGTGTTGTGGAAATGTGTGCGTGTGAGTGAGTGAGTGATTGTGTGTGTTGTGGAAGTGTGTGTGTGTGTGTGTGTGTGTGTGTGTGTGTGTGTGTGTGTGTGTGTGAGTTAGTGAGTGATTGTGTGTGTTGTGTGCGTGTGTGGTCTGTGGTCTGTGAGAGAACGAGGGGGGCGGGGGGGCCATACGGGGCGGTCGGCCCAGCTAAGATCACTCATTCCCGGCTGAGGAGTTCACAGCCTCTATGGGAGGGTCTCAATGGGAGATAGCCCTCCCACATCCTACTAAACCTTCCTCGTCTCCCATTTATTAAATAACTCAGGGTTCATGTCGTCTTGCAGACTTACGAGTGTGTTGTCTCCCTTACTGCTGTGTTTTCGCCCTTACCTGGGCATTTATGAGCGGTGAAGAAACACGTCTGCCCCTAGGCCTGCCCACGCCTCCCATTCATTCCCTCTCACCACGGTAATTGGGAGAGGGGGAGTAAAGCACCAACTCCGATTATAAAGGGATTTGCTGTATGGAAGAAAATGTAAAACATTTTTCACCTCTTGCTCTCTAGTCCAAAGGAGAGCATTAATTATCACAATACCGGCTGAAGAAAAATGTAATGAAAATAGTATCCATGCTGGTAAAAAAAAATATATATATACCTGTATATGATAATTACTTATTTGCTTGTGCTTTATTGGTTCCAGTGATATGAAAGGGCTTCAGAGTAAATTTATGTTTCCATTGCTTGGGTATAAATCTTGTTGCAATTTCACAGTGTATGTGTATGAAAGGTGAATAGCAAAACAAATCTTGTGTTCCTGTACTGTCCATATTATCCTTATCTAATTTTCAGGATGTCATCAGTATTTGAACAGCAATTCAATCTAAATTTGATCTGCTCTTACGGTGCGTTAGAACATTCACTGTATCTCTTCAATGATACAATCTAAATATTGCTGTGATGATATCATGAGATTGGACTCCATAGCGGCAGGGCAGTGACCCAATGATAATTCACAGCATGTTTTGTATTACGCTGTGTGTGTGTGTGTGTGTGTGTGTGTGTGTGTGTGTGTGTGTGTGTGTGTGCATGAGTGTGTGTGAGTGTGTTCCTGCGTCTGTGCATTATTGTGTTTGTGTGTGTGTGTGTGTGTGTGTGTGATACAACTCAATTTAAGTACTGTAACCATGCTGATGTGTTGCAGCCATGCAAATAAAACAGGAACATGATATTTGGTTGTCAAACTCAATCTGGCACACTCTATTCCGAGAAGGAGATTGGATGCCATCACAGAATTCATCCTGTAGGAACATGATCATTTATGCAGTGAGTAAGGAAGCGCTCCATCATACAGGATATATTCAGTGATATGATATGTGTGTATCACAAATGTTACATTTTCCATGGTCTGAGGGTTATATATTCCCATACATCTATGTTGATGAAGGAAATCTATAGCGATAGATGAATGCCAATATTATTTTAAATAAATATTACAACTCACAAATGTGTACCGTGATCCGTAAACAAAAAACATTAAGAACAAAAGTAATTCTATCGAAAGCAGTGACGAAAGTTACGAAAGTTATCTTTCCAAAGTTATGACTAAAAGCATTGCTTTGTGCAGGTATCCAGTCATTTCAAGATTACATTTTAGCATTAGAACTGTTGAATCTGCATTTGCGGATCAAATTACATTTTCATTTGTTTACTGAATTTTGGCACTAACATTCCACATGTTTGTAGAGAAATGATCCACAAATTAATCTAAATTTTCCACTTTTTGGCCCTGAAAAACTCCCTAATTGCTCTCGCAGTATGTTTTGGGTCTTACTGTATGATGAAGCACCACGCAATGAATTTGGAGGCCTTTGCTTTTGCAGACAAGATATTTCTGTACACTTCAGAATACATTCTGCTGCTGCTGTCAGCAGTTACATCATCAATTAAGACAAGTAAATCCGTTTGAGAGGCAGCTATACAGTACATGCCCAAACCAGATGAGGTGGTATGCTGTAAATCTTTGGCAGATTCTTTTTTCTACAAACTTCCCTCTTGCAATCACTCTGGTAAATGATAATATTCATCTAATCTGTCCACAATATCTTTTTCCAGACCTCTGCAGGCTTTTTAGGTACTTTTTAGCAAACTGTAACCTGACCATCCTTTTTGAGGATAACTAATGGTTTGCACCTTGCAGTGAAGCCTCTGTAGTTCGGCTGGTGATGTATTCTGCAGATGGTAGTCTCTGACACATTCACATCTACCTCCTGAAGAGTTCCTGATCTGTGAGACAGTTGTTTTTTTTCCTCATTATAATGAGCATTCATCAGTCATCCACTGTAGAAGTCTTTCTTCTACCAACCTGTTTGCCAACACTGAGCTCACCAATGCTTTTTTTCTATTTAATTTACAAACTGTTTCTGATAGAAACTGTTTCTGACTTTTCTCAATAATGGCCTCATTGACTTTCATTGACACCTCTTTGGTCCTCATGTTGACAGCCACCAATAGCAGAATCCAAAGGCAAATGCAAAGCCTAGAATCAATACCAGACATTGACAGCTCTCTTATGCCTGCATAAATTATGTGACAGAACACACCTGACTTGCCAGAAGCACCTGTCAAGCCAAATGTCCCATTACTTTTGGTGCCCTCAAATAGGGGAACTATGTATAAAAACTGTTGTCATTTCTCAATAGTAAAATCAATATGTACACAAATACTTTGTGCAAACCAATAACATCTCAGCTCTCTCAATACTTGTGAAAACCCAAGGTGTTGTCTAATGAAAGCCAGAAACACAGTAGTCCCCCTGTGGAGTCCATTCAGCAGGAAGAGAGTGTCATAACAAGCCTAGCTCCAGTTCCCACCCTCGGTCCGTCCTACTCCCCCGCTCCCTTTCATAATGAATTAAACAGCCTTCAATAATGAGGCTATTATAGACTCCAGTCTCCCAGTCGAAACTGAGAATTAGATAAGAGGGCACCTGGATACTTCAGCCACCATCAAAGTAGATGCCAATCAAATTAGCTGGTCTCCTTTTGTCTTTCTTTTGTTTTTCTCCTAAAACCTGAGCCTATACGTACAGTACAATCATCCCCCGGAGGATACCGGATCTGCTTTATTCTTTTCATTTCCTTCTAAGTTGCGGATCTGTTATCGACCACAAGGAGTAGTCTATTAGATATTGTTTTGGCCTGTTTGCAAGCCAAACCAGCCTTGCTGCGAGATGATCAAAACAGTCCATTGATGATTGAGAACAAAGAAATATCTCAACAACTGTTACACGTTATATACACATTATATGAGATACTGTGAAAATGTATTTGGAGGAGAGTAATCCTGAGGTCTTTAACCTAATTTGAATCTGAAAGTACCACAAAAGCTACTTATTCATATAGCCTATGATTATCATCTAAAATGGGACACTGAAAATCTCCAGACTATCCTAAAGTCTCAGGCATAGTTCTATCGAACTCAGTTTGTATAAAGTTTGTAAAGTTTATAAAGTACATGTTCGCTGCGAGCGTAGAAGAGCATACTTCATGCGCTTCTGAATCGTTTCTATACCACTCCAATACAGCAGACGGCAAAAAAACATAAAATCAGACCAAGTATATGAATCCTATGTATTCTCTTAGATATAAAGAAACTCATACCAAACCAACAGATAAGATAGACTTCATCCCCTAAGGGAACTTTTGTTAGCTATCATGCCTGCTCTCACAGGGTGGCACGGCAGATGTGAGAAGGAGCAGCAGCGATGAAACCCTCCCTCCACCAATCACAGACGGCAATGGACTGGAGTTTGGCTGTGGTGACCTTGCAGAGTTGCCCAATTTCGAACGGTTTGTTATGTTCGAAATGACGCCATTTTGTTTGGAAAAACCTAAAGAAATTTGATTTCGGTGGAAGTATGCTCCTAGTTTAAGAAGGACAGGGCAGTTGGAGGTGCTGCCACTTTCGAGGTGCGATAGATCAGAAATGCTTGCGTATTAAGTCTTATCTTTCACTGAGCCACTCTTTCAATAACCCAAATGTATCGTAATTGGAGACATGGCAGGGAAAGATGTACTTTAAGTCTATACATGTTCAGGATTAAGGGACTCATTACTTGCTAACGTTATAGAGTCAGTATAGAGTCAGCTTGAGGATGAGCAAATGAGGATGATGTGGTTTCGTTTTGGAGATGGTTCCCCATGGCTCCCTACCAGGGGTTGCATGCAATCAGCAGCTAGAGAGAGAAAGAGAGAGAGAGAGACAGGAGAGAGAGAGAGAGAGAGAGGGAGAGAGAGAGAGAGAGAGAGAGAGACAGGAGAGAGAGAGAGAGAGAGAGAGAGAGAGGAGAGAGAGAGAGACAGGAGAGAGAGAGGAGAGAGAGAGAGAGAGAGAGAGAGACAGGAGAGAGGAGAGAGAGAGAGAGAGAGAGAGGGAGAGAGAGAGAGAGAGAGGGAGAGAGAGAGAGAGAGAGAGAGAGAGAGGGAGAGAGAGAGGGAGAGAGTGAGAGAGGGAGAGAGATATTAAACCACTGAGAAATGACTACAGCTCAGTAAAGCCAACACTAGATGAGTACAGAAGTGCCTTATCGATACAGAGGTCACGTTTGGACTTTTCATTAAGAAGAGAGAGAGATGGGGGGGGAAGGAGGGTGATTCGGGGGAGGGAGAGAGAGAGAGAGATTAGTAATGAAAATATAACTCTCGACAGCGCTTGACACCATGCCTGTTCGATGCTGCGGTGATTCACTTTGTAATTAATAAAGGAAATACTCGTGTACTGTGCGGCTGCTCTTTGTGGTGATAAATGTCATTTTCATGCCTACCCCCTACCCTCCAAACGTTAACTTCCCTTACATCCAGTTGGAGGGGAATTGTCTGCTAAAAGATTTAAGGCTGGATGTGGTATTAAATGGGTTTTGTCCAAATGTCATTGGCTCAGGGGTTGCCGCTTGCACGTTCCTATATTGATCCCTAATCCCTACCTCACTTCCTCCCTCCCTATCCAGTCCTCCACAGCAGCAGCCCTGCCTCTACAGCCACCGCCGCCAGCTCTCTCTCTCTCTCTCTCTCTCTCTCTCTCTCTCTCTCTCTCTTTTTTTTTTTTTTCAGGGGCCTTGATTTCCCTCCTTAATGCTTTATAACCCTGTCACCGTCTCCAGGCAACTCAAAGGCTGTTGAGCTCATTAAGTCTCTCTTTATTCCCCTGAATTCATACAGAGAGAGAGAGAGAGAGAGATTTGAGAGTTCCTTTCAACTGACACCTCTCCTCGGCTTCTGTATGTAAGAGGGCATAGCAATGAAGTTCCATGTGAAAGAGCCATCACCTCGATATATGGGGAAGATTAATGTAGTGACCTATTGTAAGCAATAATCATTCAGTAGCCTCATCGTATTGTTGCTTAAGGTGACAACTGTTTGAGTAAACATGATATCATCAGCTTTGGCTTGCACAGTTGGCTTACACCCTGACCATGACCACTCAATATCGAAAGTGGTCCAATTATGACTGCTAACTTGAGTTGAGTACTGGAAGATAAGTTGAGTACAGTAAGAGGTTTGCTAGCAGTGGAAATAGATCTTCTTAAAGCCTGGAATTTATATCCAACGGATATTCCATTATTCAGGCAGTGAGAGGAGGGGAAGAGGACTGCCCTTTTGGTGGGAGATGTTAATCTGGGAATTCAAACAAGAGGAAATGAGGCACTGGAAGAACCCCCCACGAAACGCCCAGCCCTTATCACCACAATGAGTCCTCACATATGTTTTTCAGAGATACTTTATGTCAGCCATTTTCCCTTGAAGGTTGACTGATTTTTAATTTACCCTTTGCCGTATAAAGATCATAACTTGTCCAAAACACGTTTCCCTTTTATTTAATTGCCTCATTCCTCAGTCAGAACACACCCTCTTGGCCTCAGAGGTTGAAACCGGTGGTGTTTTTTACTCTGCACTTTCTCCAAAACGAACCCCTTCATTTCTCACGATGACATTTGAGGGAAGTTTGGAAAGTTTAGTTGGACAGTGATAGCTCTGGGAGAACTGGGGTGTTGAAGACTTGAGATAAATTATGACATTTGGTGGAATTGAATTCAGCATTTGGGAGAGGAACAGAGCAGCCTCTATCGCAGCTGAAATCAAAGATAGAGGGCAGCGGAGTGATAGGAGGATAAGTTATAGAAGTTATACAGTAAACAGGGTGTTTTGATGCAGTCTGGATATTGGCATTCATAACAGTGGGGAATATCATTAGTTATAAATAAGAAAAAATTGCAAGACAACATGAAACAAGGGAATAGCTTTATCAAATCAAAATCTCTACCAACAAACAAAACCGTATAATGTGGTAACCAACTGGAATAAACACACACGGATAGCCTTACAGTACATTGTTTCTCAGACGAAGACAACGATAAAACGGAGCAGTTCAGCTCTGACCTTGGTTTCTGCATTGCAGTAAATCCATATGATTACATGCGCCCATTCTCTTTTATGATCCCAAGCTTGTTGACTGATATTAGATGTTTTACAGTGTTGTATCTCAGAGACTGAAGTATTTTTCACAATCTTATGACCTGCTCAATCCAAACTTTGAAGTCTCAAGATTTCCCAATGCCTTCATATCCTGCACTGAAAAGCCAGTTCTTGCCTTCCCCTTTGCTGACATCATGGAAATACTCTTCTGGTTGATTTCCAGCCTTGCCTTCTCTGTTTCTGGCAGCTTTTGAATAAATAATGGAATGGAATTATGTTTTGACAAGTTAGTGAATGATAAGGCCAACCCAGTGACCGCTCTTTGTCCGTCAATCTATCAATTGCTGTCTCAGCATAAAACATGAAATGCATGAAAATCAAACGCAGCAGTTGATATGAAGAAAATAAACATACACATTTCGTTCCTTCGTCTATGGATGGATTGACAGCTGCAATGAACAGCCAGTGGGAGTTTAAGAGGCAGATTAGGGTTGACATGGCCCCCCCTGTGAGGAAGAGATTGGCACATTAATTAGCCGTGTTGAACATCACGGGACAGACCTGAGCAAAGCTTTACGCCGAAAACAAGTCATTGATCGATATGCGTCTCGAGCGTGTCTCCATTAATGTTGCCTGACCCCTCTCTTTCTCAGTCAAACTCATCTACAT
Organism: Argentina silus; assembly: GCF_951799395.1. Lineage (NCBI taxonomy): Eukaryota > Metazoa > Chordata > Actinopteri > Argentiniformes > Argentinidae > Argentina > Argentina silus. The sequence continues at coordinate 10,554,532 of NC_139672.1, read as the reverse complement.
CAGATGCACATAGGAGCCGTTTGAAGTCTTTAAGCAGGCACTGGAACATGTAGCGTAGCATCACCTATGGTGCATTCCTACTGTTTTGACTAGAACAAAGCTCTCAACAAAGAATAGAAAGTATGGGTCTCAGCAGCTAAACAATGGTGGGGGTATTGGGGTGGGGGGGGGGGTTTCGACAACCGCAACAGGCAACATTGTCAAAGTCAATTTTTGAGAGAAGAAAATAAATGGTCCAACATTTGAATAATATTGAGGAATTTGCTTTGATTCCACTTTTAGAAAATCAAGTGATTTTTTGGTGTGCAGACAACTTTTATAGCTGGGAGTTTTTGGTCCTCATTGGGTTCTGGCACACATACCTATTTGACATTTGAGTTTCCGGTTTCGTATACATATTTAAACATTTTCCAAGCTGTCCTTCAAGTGCTTATGCCTATACTAAGCGTACAGTGATTGCAGTGACTCCAAAACCTGCGAAGACATCAAATACTCCATGCAGTTCACGATAGCTGGGAGATGACAAACTATTCTTCCCCAGATCACTCAGATCAGAAGAGTGTGAGTGGCACTGCTATTAAAAACCATATATGAATATATAAAAAAATAGATATCCATGGCGAGACTGCTTGCGTCTGTTTTCCCTGAGTCTGGGTGCACAGCATATTGTTCTGCATTTCAATCTGAGAAACAAGCCATTAGTCAGGGGCAATTGACTTGAGCTGTCAAATTCAAGAAGATGGCACTGATGGAGGGAGAGAATACACACAGCTATTCCCAAAAGAGGTAGGAAGGGGGAAAAGTAATCAGTGGCCTGCCTTCCCCTCCTGGCCTGAAGGTATGTGAGGCTGTTGATATTTTATCTTCCCAGTCTAACATCGTCTCCGTCATATCGTGAGACTCACTACACACTGAATGTTGTCCTATATTTCCAATAAATTCCAATACAATCACCTACAGTAGCTCTCTGTGATGAACTTCCCTCCCTCATAGCTTTTAATTTCCATCACAATGAAAACATGATTGCTGACAGTGTCATAAGAAGAGCATATCTGAATTGCCAGATTATGTTGTGAATACCTGGGTATACACTGGGGAGAATGCTTGAAGGCTGTGCATGCACACGCACGCACGCACGCCACATACACACACCTACCACCACCACACACATACACAGTTTTATCGTTATGCAGACAACATGCAGTCACTACAGTTTTATTACAGTGTAATGTCTTGTGCTACCATATGTTCTCCTTTGTAATGCACAACTCCCATAGAGTCAGGCCCAGCAGTGCAACAACCCCGGCAAAGCAATTGTGGTTGGCTATTTTCTTGTTACATCAGAATCTGTGCTCCAATTCCAGTTAAATGCATTCAGATAAACACGACGGGAAGCAATTTGGTGACACATTATGGAAAGATTTTACATTATATGGAATGTATTATGCAGGCTATATGAGATTTGCAAGGTGCAATCCCGTCAGAAACAGATAAGTGAATCCCCCCTAGTTTGAAGTACAGAGACTGCAGGCATGTATGTGTTACTGTTTGAAAAGCATGTCTCCCTTACAACAGCATCATAAGCGTGAAACGACCCCCCCCCCGTCTCTCCACCACACACACACACACACACACCTCTCCCACGGCTATGTTCAAGCAGTCCGACTGTCACACAGTGCGAACGGGTCCCACGTGTCCCCTCCCCCGTCTGCCACGCTCTGTTGTATCCCGCCACGGCTGCATATGGCTGTCATGTAGAGTCTGGGCGGCTGACAGCCGTTTGTTGATTCCACGGCGGAGCTTATTTACTCTGCCCCCTTGTTTTGACGGGCCTGTTCACCGGGATCAGTCGCCCAGTCAGTATAGCAAGCGAGCGCTTCAAGGCCTTTTCCAGATGAAAAGCAAAAACACCAGAAACATAGAGGAGACTTGCCCCCCCCCACCTCCCCCGCCCCCCACTCTCTCTTTTCCCATGTTTGACCTATGCGGGTTCAGAAACAGGGTAAACGTGACCAGTCCTTGTGTGAATGTTAAAAAAAAATAGTTTTTGCTTGATTGGATGTTAAATGTTTAAATACGTTGGCAAGTCAAGAGAGTCTCCCTAGGCCTAGGCTTTTGACTATTGAATCAAGGCTTTGCTGCACTGTACGGAAACACGGAGAGCATGTTCATGTTCTTATCTGTATGTTTTGACATGTCTGTCTCAGTACTCAGGGGGAACACAGAACATTGTCCGTACAGAGTGCGGTTGGCGGCTACTTTCTTTCTCCTGTTATTTTGCCCTTTTCAGTGACAGGGCTGAAAACAAATACACGGTTCCTGGAATCTCAAGCGTGACAAACTGTGAGTTTTTTCTATTCCTGATTCTATTCCTTTCTTCTTTCGGTCGACTCGGTTGGACCCCTCACCGCAGCACATGCATCGGCTAAAACACGACACAATCACACCTGTACAGGCTGAGGACACACAGCCTCGTGCCGAACCTGGAAAAGCACTCACATAACGCACTCATTCCTTATTTCCCCTCTCCACTCGCTGTTCGTCCGAAGCCACGAGTAGAGCATTCTTTTGGTAGTGACAGCTTAACTTAACGCTTGACATTTCTGACAGTTCTGAAATGTGTGTTCCCTCCTTGTAACAAAATAATCATTACAATTATAATGGGACTGGGTTTGTGATTGCAGAGCTTTGCTTAATCAGCATGCTAAATAGATTACATCCTTGCACAGATTACAGAATGGCTCCTATATTTGGCCAAACAGTTTATTAGGTAGCAGATCAGGTCATGAATTACAAGGAGATGAAGAGAGGAAATTGTTTAAATATCAAGTTATCTTTACGGGAACCAACTTGTGTTTTTCAAATCTCCATATCTACTCTAGTACTTTTGTTGCAGTCATCACACATTCTCCCATCTGCACAGCAAAACACAATAGTGTGGAGAAGCGGGGGAAATGTTACAAGATGAAACAGAATCCTTCTCATATTTGGTTTTGACAGTGTTTGAAACTGTAAATAATGGCATGAAGAAGTAGGCCAATAGGCAACAATGTTTGTGAATAGACTTTTCTGTATGTGGTTAATATTGAAATCCATGAGTGCCTTTTGATACCACGCGACCAGTGGGCCTCAACATTTTCCCAAATAATTTGTATAGGCCCTATTGGATGATTAAAAACTGAACCCACTGTCAATTTCAAGCTCAATGACGAATAATCTCTGATGTTTGGAATGTCACACATGGCCGTATTTACCAAGCCAATGTCCACATGTGTGCCTCTATTCAAATGTATTTCATAGGCTATGTGTTATTCAGTGAAAAAAACATTGATGACTGATTGTTTTCAAATCATACTGTCTTGGGCTGCTGATGAATCAATTAAAAAGAGGCCAAGAGGCAACAGCCCATGTGCGCGCAACTGACATTTTTTCGGGGTGCTTTTCCGCATTTTCATCTGCACTCAGCAGTAGGCTATGATTAGACTTCCCGTCTATGTTATTTGATCTGATTAATTAAATTAAATTGAATCGCATACAATTTGCCACATCATTCACCGTTGCTTTATTGTGTGTGACATTTTTAAACTGAATCTAACATGAATCTCTTATCGTCTTCTCTTCTCAATATCTCTGAATGGATCATCAGTAGCCTAGAGAAGATGATACATTTGCTCAGAAAACAGTAGCACGATTGTCAGGCACTTGCAGCCCCCTCTAGGTGTCTGTGCTCACTCCACAGAGTGGAGTGGGGGTGGGGTGGGGTGATAACGTCTTAGGCCCTATTTAGGAGTATCTCCATTTCGGAGCTGCTTAGCCCCTCTCGTGCTGAGCTCATGAAGAGTAGGTTGCATAATAAATGAGCATGCAACAGCTTTAATGAGCTCAGCCGTAGCGCTCTCAGGCTGTATAGTATAGTATACTATACTTATACTATACTGCACTACTTATACTATACTGCACTACTTATACTATACTGCGCTACTTACTGCTCATATATTGCACTACCTGTATATACTGTTCATTGCACTTTCTGCTATTTTGCACTTCTGGTTAGACGCTAACTGCATTTCGTTGTCTCTGTACTCTGCACAATGACAATAAAGTTGAATCTAATCTAATCTAATCTAGTGCTTCAGCAAATAGGAACTCTGGAGTGCGTGTCCCATAGTGAGAGGTCTCCCTCGTCTCCTTCAGAGTATGGGGGTTACAGTCGTAACCCAGAGTATTCGATGCTACGCCTCACTCCCACATTTCTCTCACAGTGCCCTGCCTCTTTTTCGCATTTTATCACATTGCTGAATTGGACTCACTATGAACTTCCCACTGTATACCTGGATCTCTTCACTGTGTATTGCACTGCTTATGTCTAAAACACCTGTAGCAGCAGGTGTTAACTATTTCCAGTTTTCTCTTGTTCTCCTGGGGTATGTCCTATAATACAGTTTGTGGGCCTGGAGGTATTATCGACGTTACACACTGATTCATGAGGCTACATTTCAAGATAGTCAGAGTGTTAGACCTCTGCATTGTTGTTGAAAGATGAATATGCGTATCTTTGGCTGGATAGAGATAAGAGTCACAAGTGGCAATATTATAGATGAAGTTCAATGTTAATGTCGTAAATATACGTTTATCATTAAGTTATCTATGAGGCTTGAATGCACAAAATAATGATACTTTGGGACCATACTTGGTGGTGGACTGATGAGGAATATACTCCTTTAACATTGGACTTAATACATAATATTGGCACTTGTTGTGACTCTTAATCCAGCCAAATATATCCAAAGTTAAAGTAGGAGCACACTCAGTCTTGTCAAAGGCCAGTGATTGGGTGGGCTCTCTGCTTTTGGTAGTGGGGAATAAGCTTTAATGCTAGTTTTGATAAGAGCTCTCCCAGTGCCTCAGGGCCTGAACGGCAATGCAGGGGGTTTATGTGGATAAGCAATTACACTTCATTTCTCCCCTTGATTTCACTTACAAATGTTATCTCTATTGTAGTGGATCAGACTACTAAACATAGTAGTCTGATCCACTAGCTCCACTAACACAACTGTGGAGGAGACATCCTTTTACTTTCGGATTGAGACTGTAATCATTTATTTCTTCCATTTGATTCAATTGCCAAGTTTAACCCCTCTTACTACGGACACGTTTGAAAAAGCTGTTACTTCCATCACATTCCTTTCCCACACTAAAATAACGCTGTTGTCTGTGAGTCTTATGGTGAGAAAACAGGTTTCATGAATAAGTTTAAATAAATTAGAAAGGTTTTGACACCTCAACAAAGGCCTGGTAAAATGAAATGGAACCTGGCCCGTCTTCCTCAATAAGCACAGCAAGTTTGTCTTTTTACATCTTGATGTTCTTGACTGAAACATAAGAAAATAGGTATATCCCCTGACTAGTGACAAATCACTTAGATTCGCTGAGACGGTGTTCACGTTGCTTTTCCCGTCACATTCAATCCATTATTCAGTCAATGTGTAATGTAGGTTTTGACGCCAACATATTTCGGCATTCTAATCCATCATAATATACTTTAGATGGAGAAAGTTAGGTAGGTAGAAACCTCCCTGCTGTGTACAAGACATGGAGGCTGCAAAACTACATTAATATATATTGTAATATATGATGCATGGAATGGAATGTGGAATGGTATCAAATATGTGTTGGTTTGTGTTGGTTTGACTTATAGCCTTACAGTATAGTACTTACAATTCCTCAGACCTAATTGACAAGTTCTGCTTTGTCTCACAGAGATCTAACAAATCCTCTGACAGATAGATAATGTCCTTGGACTTAGATATTGAATTATGCTCTCCCATGACAAACGGTCTGAAGACTGTAAAATGTTCATTTCAGCCACTATTCATTTACAAATATATGTCTTCTTTTTCTGGACTTGGCTTTCGATTTTCTGTTTGTCTCCTGTTCCATGTCACACTGAATACATTATAATGCGTGATTTCTAGGGTGAGAAACAAAAAGATACTTGCAAATGAGATGGCTTCACTAGCTGTCCCGTGTTCGCTGCTGGTGGGAGCGTCAACACTAATTAACACGTGTCATTGTGATGTTGTGTTTGTTAACGCGTGTTTCCAATGGGGGAAACACTGTTGCATTCCCCACCGCTCCACCGACTCTCACCTACAAACTCTCATCTTGTGGAATTAATTGTCCAGGCATGGCCTGCTTGTGTGTACTAATGTTACATTTACATTTACATTTATGGCATTTAGCAGACACCTTTATCCAAAGCGACTTACAAGAAATATATTTGTTTAAATAAGTGAATCATCTATCCAACAGTCATCATAAGACAAAGTAATCAATGCTCACACCAGGGGCCATTGGCAGTCGTAATGCCAGAAGGCATTTTTTTTTTTTAAATGATTTATTAACAGGAGAGAACTTGTACAGGGGGGAAGTGGGAGTGAAGAGGTCTCAAGGGTTGGGGTTAGGGTTAGTACAGGGAGGGTAGTGGGGGTGAAGAGGTCTTAGGAAGGACTGTTAAGATGTAGCCTGAAGAGATGGGTTTTCAATCTACGGCGGAAGATCGGTAGTGACTCTGCAGTCCTAACAGTGGAGGGAAGCTCATTCCACCAGGACAGTGAAAAGCCGTGACCGAGTGGTGCGGCCGCTGCATCCTTGGGCAGCCGAGGTGGAAGAGCGGAGTGATCGTGCAGGGGTTTGGGGGGCTAACCATTGCTTGCAAGTAGGGAGGGGCTGTTCTCTTTGCCTGTTGATCTAAAATGTGTGTTGATAGGCTCTTGAGTTTCAGTGGTTTAAAAGCTATTGATTGGATGCATAGCATGGCAGTTATTGATTGGAGTGGAATGGCAAAAATATGACAACGGCAGTCATTTGTATGAGAGATGCTTCAGTTTCACCTTGAAGCTTCATCTTTAAAGGTGATGGAGGGAGCTTTTGTATTGCACAACTCTGTTAGGGAGTTTTTCCTTATAGACTGTGTTGGAAGACCACTTACGGATGACCGCCTCTGCTGAAATGTCACTACGATAGTCAGTGGGGGGGGGGGGGCACCTGAAATAAGTTGAAATAAGACACACAGCAGCTTAATTTCTCTGGCGATGTTTTCGGTGCTGAAAGGTGTTTCATTGGGTATGTATGAGAAGTATGGTAGTACAGGGTTTTGGTTCAAAAAATGAAACAAAATGTTCCTCCGTCGTAAAATCCCACAGATGCACAGTGGCTGAAAACAGAAGAACGAATCATGATGAAACATAGGGATAAAAAAAATTGATTCACAACCGTGAAGAGAAGGGTCAGATATCACAGAAGGATAGAGGCGAGCAGCCCAGAAGATTGCTTTGATTTCACTTTCTCTGGAAAACTGAGGAATTCTTTGGCTCCACCACCGCTGTGATAGACGGTGTCAGGACAAAGACATGGAGGCAAGGCCTTTTGATCAGTATTGTGATGGGGAGTTGGCCTCTCACCAGACAGATAGACTGTACGCAGATGAAAAATGAAATGTGAAACATAGAAAAGAATGAAATAGGCCTACAGATGTCTCCCTTTTTTTTCGAACGGTGTTCCTCGTGTCCTGAGCGTTTGGTCAAGAGAGAAAGAAATGCCAGGAAGTAACTTATTGTAATCAGGTCTGGCATTCAAACTATAAGACAGTAGAATTGTTGTGTCAAATTAGACAGCTTTTAGCTTTTAGACAAGTACTGCTCTGATTTTCTAGCGTTTCTCTCTCTGTTCCGGTGGGTGCGTCTTCCAAATGATTCCCCAGTCACACAAGCACTGGCAGTAAAGTATAATCTTTGTTGTAGTCACTCCACCCACACAGGATGTTTATATTGTTCCTCCTAACAGGAAAAGACAGAAGCTGGCATTTAAGTTAAGTGCACAGAAATAAAAGCATGTCGTCATTACATAAGCCTCCAATGCCTCCGTATCCACCACAATAGTCTTATTCGACTTGTCACATTTGTTCTTTTGTGTCTTGCAATATTGATAAGAATCCTCCGCGCTATACGTTTCATGTCACTGAGCATACATGTTTTTCAAGGTATGTTATCATGTCCATGAGATGGTTTTAGTAAGGTCACTACTCTGACTTATGTCCGTGACAGAGAAGAATGATGCGTGAGTGTTTTTGAATAGGCAGCCCTCCCTGTACTAAGATCTTTTATTGTTCATTCATGTTTAATACTGATGAAATAGTTGCGGCCCCCGAGAGGTTACAAAGTCTCCTTTGTGCAATATTCATGTTAATGACGTTAAAGTCGCAGCAGTGCACGGCGAACCAGCTCTCAGAAGTGATTGGTTTAGAGAGTGAGACACGAGTAGTAATGGCCCGGGAGAGATGAGCTAACCTTTCATTATTGAGAGGAGGATATTTTAATCTTTGATAGGGGTTAGGTAATAAGGCACAAAGGTAAAGGCCAATATTCCAGACTTTTCACTCAGTTGTAGCTGGATTCTATTAAACTTTTGCGAGAGACAAAAAATACCCCTCTCTTCCTGCAAGTAGTTTTCTCCTGTAGTGCACATACTGCAGGACCTGAGGGGAACAGTTGGTCCAAACAAATGCGTCAGGTAAATAACAAAAAATAAGAAACTCCCAATTGCGTGGTAAACAACCAATTATTATTTGGTCAGTTAGAATCACTCTTATCAGTGCGCCTTAAGAATAAGATATGAGTTAAATTAGTATGCTCAGTTGTGCTAGCCTACAAGGATTATTGACTGAAAGAAAAGATGTAGTTTTGTACGTCAGTAGAAGAACCATCATAAATAATTGTTACTCGAATGGCAGCTTCGCCTGCTCCGATTCTGAGATGTGCCAGGCCAATGGGGAGTTATGTGCCATAAAACATTTAGCTCCGAGCACAGTTAGCTCATGCCTCCTTAAAGATGATCCATGTGGGTTATCGCCGCACTAGGATTGTTAGACAACCGCAAGCTATATCGATTCACATCGATTCTCTGTACTCTTCGAACTGAACGTTTCTCATATTAACAGGACCAAATGCACAGACCTAATAACACCATGTTTCTCTGCAATTACAGTATGTTCTGTCTTACCTAACCATTTGCTAACGGTACAGTGAGAGCAATTTGTGTCTAGTGTGTGGTATGCCAACGCAGAACAGCATGATGCACATTGATTTTTACAGGAGGGTACATGTGCATATTTTCAGATGCAGTGGGAATACTCAAGCGATAAAGGTCAGAGAGAATGAAATAGGCAGACTGTGTACTGTTCCATTGACATTCTCCAACACAGTGAGAATCCTGTACTAATATATATATAATAATATATGCCATTTAGCTGACTTGCATTGCAGTGAGTGCACACATTTCAGTATACATGGTCCCAGCAGGAATCAAACCCACAACCTAAGCGTCGTTAGCGCCATGCTCGACCAACTGAGCCGCAGAGGACCACTACTGAACACTTGGTAGTACAGTGCATTAGGACACACATTGTTCCTAATTGCTTCTGATTGCTGCCCAAGGGACATTCTGTCCCATCGCACCTGAGAATGGAGGATGCTTTTACCTTCTCTGATGACTCACGTCAGATCATGTAGTGTGTGCGCTGTGTGCCACACTTAGAACAGACAGGTGCGAGAGTGAGACTTCCTCCCGGGGAGAGTGGAGAGGATTAGAGGTGTGTGTGTGTGTGCGTGCATGTGTGCTTGCATGTGTGTGTGCTTGAATGTCTGTGAGTACAGTATGTGTGTGTTGTGCCTAATGCCTGCTAATTGAGATTGCTTATTTCCCTCCGCATAACTACAGTATACGACCTGGTAATGGAGCCTATATTCCCCTGATGCGGGTCTTAAACTCTCCAGGCAAGACGATTGGGCTACTCCTTTATCCTATGAGGCTCCTGACACAGCAGGGGGCCCAGGAGGCTAGCTTCCATTCATTTTTCATACTATTTTCAGCGTAATTTGGCTCCAGCCGGCAGGGAGCAAACACACAGACAGGCGGTTGGAGGGAAGGGAGGGAGGAGGATGCCCAGCTAGCCCAAACATAAACACACTCACGGACAGTGGTGCTCGGCCAGACAAGAGGAAACCATGCTGAATGCAACACAAAACACGCTCTCTACCCCTGTTTTCTGTTGTGACTTCCAGGAAGAGACAGGCCTGTCTGTTTGCTTTGTACCTGAGTCCTCTCCTTCCTCGCCCACTCCACTCAATCTCAAGAAGTTGTTGAATTACCTCTAGAGAGACTGACAGAGTACTGGTCTCTAAGCTGCAGACAGGCTAACAATATGCTCTGTGTGTGTGTATGTGTGGGTGTGTGTTTGTGTGTGTGTGGGTGTGTGTTTGTGTCTGTGTGGGTGTGTGTTTGTGTCTGTGTGTGTGTGTGTGTGCGTATGTATGTGTGTGTGCGTGCGTGCGTGCGTGTGTGTGTGTGTGTGAAGCAGAGCCAATCTGTCTGATTTAGTTTTATCTGCATCTTTAGAAACAAAGTGGCACTATATGAGAGGTGATATACTGTTTAGCTGTCTCGTCACACACACCGTATTTCTCTATCACTTTGCACTTCTTGTTTTAATTAGCAATATCATACCCTGACTTGCTGAGAATAGGTCATTTCACGCTATGTGCAAACACCTTTTGAACACATTGTTCGAAGATGCTGTCATTTATGTTCTTCTCCTCCTCAGACATGACTTGCATCTCTGGTTTGCTGCCTCAAGCTTGTCAACAATGGTCGCCATCCATTTTTAAATGTATTAAACTGATTATTTTCTTCGAAATTACACAGACATCCCACAAATTAACACAGTTAATTATTTGGTGAGTGGGCAGACTGATGGAAACACATCATTAGAGTATTCATCTACATTCAAATTTCCTCCCACTCTTTTTTACTCTAACTGGAGAGTGTAGCTCACAGAGAGAGTAGTAAAATCTGTGTTCTTATAATACTGTGGGGTAGCAATTCCCCTTTCCCAGGCCTGGTAATGTGTTTCTGTGCAGAGAGAGCCACCACAAAGCCAGAGGGTACTACAGTACCAAGCTCAAAGTCACCCCCCGTGTCTGCCTTGAGCTAGAGAGCTAGCTCCAACACCCGCAGCAAACCAGCCGATGTTCACAGCAACTGACTTTCATTGCAAATGACTTGCTCCTCAACTTCCCGGGCAAAATGTTTACGACGTCCGCATTAAGGCTTTATAAGAACAAATGCGACTGTGATCGACATGAACTCAGTTTCCTCTGCATTAGCGGTGGTGGAGTGGCAGTGTGTTTTCTGCCTGTAAATAATAATGAGTGTATCTGCATATACAGTCGTGTTTGTGTTTATAGTGCAAGCAGAGGGCTTATTCGTCTTTGGGGACTGGTCTTTGGTATTCCAGCTAATGGGATGTGGTCGGTGGCTCCACCTGTCCCAATGCATTTCTCTCCGTAGATTAGGAAAACAGCAGCCACGCGAGGACAAACGCACAGGGGGTGAGGGAGGGGAGTTTAGACGGTAATGGGGGGGATTTTGAGAGGCAGGAACGATCATTCCTGCTTTCACTGGTATTATTATGATGGGCCCATTCTAAAAAAGCAAACAACCACCCCACCCCTCCTCCTTCTTCTTTTTCTTGAGAGGGAAAAATGAGAGGTTGAGAAATGACAAAAGGATTCAAGGATGAGGACCAAGCGAAAGAAGCCTGACAGCCCAACTTGTTGTCGTTTCCAGACGATTCGCCGGTGTCAAATATGATTATTTTCTGACCGAAGCGGAGTGACAGTGCGGAAAATTCCCCCGGCTATTCCATTCCGGAAGGGTATCTCTGCACATTAAGTAACCTATATTATGTATAAACAGTGTGTGACAGGTAATTATTTTAGACAATAAAAGGGAGAGAGGAAAGTCGCTGCAGAGCGTGATTCAGCTTCGATAAGAGGCCCAAGCGTACCCGCGCTGTCCATTTCTAAATACATCTCACTTTTCCACATTTCATCTTTATTTCAACACTGGGGCCTCCTCTTATCGGTTCAAATACACTTTGCATATATATCTGCAAAGCGTGTGTGCGTGTGCGTGTGTGTGTGTGTGTGTGTGTGCGTGCGTGCTGAGGCATAGATCTATCTTGATAATTGTCGTATGCTCCAGTCGAGTGGTGGACGTGAGTGAAACACGATCGGCCCTCACCTCCTCATACATATAGTTGAATTAACAAGCAAATCTAACTCCGAGAGCGTGGCCGCGCTTAGCATTGAAACCGCTCATGTAAATCACGCGGAATGAGAACATTCTCATTTTCAACAATGATATGCCGCAGCACATTGAGGAGGAGGATGTAAAACTTTGAACGGGAACATTAAAGTCTATATTAACACAATATGGACGGCGTCGATCTTCTGTTTCGCACTGTTCCTCTTTGTTTTATTCTGTGCTCATCGACACTAATGTGTGCGTGTATTTACGGGTTTCCTGCGTTTTCTGCTGCTCCCATGATGTGCCATGTGCCAGGGTGTTACCCAGGGGTACCAGAGTGTTAATAACGTTTTTTTTAGTGCCAGATCTGTGTGACAGGAGGCCCAGGCAGGCCACTACTGAGCGCGCTCAGTACAAGTGCTCTCCTGGGCAAGAGGCTGTCGCATTCACTCAGGATGGGGACCAATCCATGTTCTGACCCCCCCCCCTCTCCCCCTCCACAATACTCACCCTCACTCGCTATCTGTATATCTGCCTCTCTCTCTCTCTCTCTCTCTCCTTCTCTCTCTCTTTTCCAATGTTTTGCAGTCTCATACTCACTATCTTGAATACATACTTTTAAACACTTTCTCAAATATCTATCTTTCTCCCCAAAACCAAACTACATGCATCCACATTCACAGGAGACCCCCTCTCTGGAGAGTGGCAGAGTGAGAACATTTCTCGGAAAGATAGGTGACACAGATTGAGTATAAGGGTGTGTGTAAGTGTACGCATGTGGCGTCTGTAGGGGATTATGTGCTCACTCTCTTGCTCTCTCTCTCTCTCCCCCCCTCTCTCTCTCGCTGCACGTGCGCGCGCACACACACACACACACACACACAACAATGTCCCTTTTCCCAGCAACAGCACATCCCTCTGTTATTAAGAGTACCACTGTGTGATTACGTGTATTGTTAAAGCTGCATATGTTTGTGCAGAGAACTGTTTATATTTTATTTATGCGTTTAATGTTCCTAGTCGTTGAACCACGGGGAATTAAGCTGTCACCACTTGAGTTTTGTATAATCCATATGCTACTGTAAGAGTTTTTATTTTCTTCTGTTTCCAATGCACCCTGTTGTCAGGCATACTGGATCAGGAGACATACTAGCTCTGTGCTATGTCTTCTTAGGTGTAAAAAGGCCAACGGTAAATAGATGGATTGTAAACAACCTACATACCTTTAAACATATGGCCACCTCAGGAATATGATTTGTTTGACACAAGATAGTAGCTTCATTCACAGACATTAAAGAGTTGTTTTATGATACATTTTAGCAGAGCACATTTTGTTAACAATGAAGCCGATAATATCATTCGTTCATCTGAATAAATCGGTAATGAGCCGTCTTCTTGTTCTTGAAGATTTTTTGTTCAGCGAGACAGTGATTGATTGTAAAACATAAACAGAATGCTAGCGGGGTTTACACGCTGTGAAAATTGGCCCATCATTTGGGGGGTATAAGGAGGAGAAATGAGGAGATGCTGATGAGATGTGAAAACAATGGTGGAGGTATCTGTCTTACATAGCACGCTGGCGCCCTCCTGAGGTCATTTACTGCAACTGAATTACATGCATATTACATGCACTTTAAAGAAAATCAGCAATGGTAAATACAGGAAGTTATTTTAATGATTTCAGCTTTTTGAGATAAATAGTGGAACAAATACATTTAATTCTTAGATATTTATAATCAACTATGGATAAAAATAGGTTTAATGGCAGTTGGCCATGCAAATATGTTATGTAAATAGTGTGATCATGCAAATGGCAGTCAAGTGGGTTATGCTTTCAGGGAGAAAACATTGCTGCTCCACTGCCTTTGTATTTGTCACTTCAAAAGTGGTATTCTTCTAATGTATTCTTCATCATAAATCTATTTATTTTATTTTTTTTAAATAACAGTATTCTTCTGTATGGTCTTTTTCTAATGATTTGGCAAATCAATGCTTTACTGTTTGGGATCCGACTGTCCTTCGCCAATGAGACAAAACAGCCACCATGTAGATTATTTGTCCCTCATCTCTCTTTGGCCTTCACTATTATCTAAACCTTCCTCTCCTTTGCCACTAGGTGGCTATCTAGGCTCTAGGCTTCCACGAGGTGATGAGTAGAAGTGATAGTGACATGTTTTTTTACCTTCCTTTCTCCCATTTGCATCAGCTGTATGGGAAATCACAGCCAGTGGCCCTTTTCTCAACTGCTAGAAACTCGATTCCTCGCGTCCTCTCCTCCGTCCTCCGCCGCGGAGGAGAATGTCGAACGGGAGGAACAGACTGGAAGATGGAGGTGAGGATGCGAGGAAAGTGTCTTCAACTAAGCTGGTGGCTCCATTCAACCTGCCTCGAGGGAGGTAACCGCTAAGTGCAGTGGCGGGAAAGCTGTTGCATCAGGGATATCCTAACAAACACAACAATCAGCGGTTATTCATCTAACGCTCGCGGCTGATGGGGAAAGCTTGGTGATAATGCCTTTGTATCAGCCGCATGCAGTAATCCCCTCACAATGAGAGATAGGCCTAACCCGTCTATACACAGAGGTAAACACCCTTTCATTGCGTTTCAGACGCCCGTGGATTCGCCTCACGTCTTGTGTAAGCAGCGCTAGTCCCTGTTTCCTCTTCATCTTAGGCCTCATTTGCATCACTCTCCTTTCTGAGCAGCACCCACAGTCTTACCCACCCCCTCAATCGTTCCAACGCATTCACCGGCTCTCCTTGAAAAGGCCCACGCCTGTGTAGGCAGGCCTAAAGTGTTGCTATATCAATAAGAGGCTATTTAAAAAGCTAAGAAAAGCCTGCTTCTTGTGTGTGCGCCCGACCGTCTTAGCCCGCCGCTGAATCCCCCCCCACCGCCTCCGTCACCTTCACCTTCACCACCCCCTGCCCTGTCACACATGAAAGAGGTTGTCTCCTGCCAGGAAGATGATCTTTACTCTGCGGGGGTGCACTTTACCCTAGTGACCGTCCTAATAGGGGTGTAGGAGGGGTGTGGATGACAGGGCGTGTTGCTGGACTGGCGGGGCGACTAAAGGCAGCCCCAGTAATGTGACACCCAAGTTGGCAGGGGTTCCTGCATGTCAAGCTCCTGTGTTGGCACATAGGTGAGGAGCAGAAGAGGGTATTTAAGAGCAGAGGGGAAATGAGGGTACTTTGGGTTTTGTGTGAGTGAGTGTGTGTGTGTGTGTGTGTGTGTGTGTGTGTGTGTGTGTGTGTGTGCGTGTGTGTGTGTGCGTGTGTGTGTGTGCGCAGGATCGAGAGTCCTACTAGTAACAGTGCAAACAGTAAACATTGTCGTACCAACACCCTGGCTCCCTAAAACTACAGTCTTTCATCTCATTAATGGTATTTACGTTGACGATGACACCATCTGCAGCTGTGTGTGCATATCTGACTGCCTGGCTGGCCTTGGAGTACACAACCACATCTAGATCAATGTTTATAGTTTAGCATGCAAGCTCAGTCATGATAAGCAGCCCTATATTGATCATATTGGTAATATGAAAATAATGTGGCTCTGATCTAGCAGAGGGCAATCTCAAAGGGGAATACCTCTGTGACAATGCGTCTGCATTTCTTTTAGTAAATCTAGAATAACTGCTACTGTGTTCAGTAGAGCAGAGTCTTTGTTGTCTTTGTCTCTGTACAGAACATCCATCACTATGAGATGTGATGCGCACTGATCATGCAAATCGAAAAGTTGATAGATTGAGACATCACGCCATTTTTCTCAGGGTCGTTTCAGCCGTATGGAGCATCAATCTTTACCTCTCTACCCGTGGAGGCTGGTGGAGGTAGAAATCAGAGGCCGAGGCTCTTCGTGATGCATGGATCGGAATGAGGAACAACCGGTCTCTACAAACACTACAGCACACGCAAACGAACCGTCTTCAGTGTCCAGACACTTCACGAAAACAGAGAAGGCTATTGGCTATGATCGAAAATTCACTTTGAAAGGTGCTTCTTTCACAATAAACACTTTTTTTCTTCTTTCCCCCTCTCATTCTGCAATGCTAAGTTACATCATATTCTGTCTACAAGGGGGAGGGAGAGAGATGAAGATGATATTTTGCGGCAGTTGTTCTGGGCTCCTGTGGGTAGCCGCTCTGACAGCTTGTCTGCACAAAGGCCCGGTAATGAGAACGTCTTGTGTTCACTCTCCCTACATGTGTCAGAAGAGCGACGGTTACATTGTTGTTTTTCTGAGCTCGTGTACACTGCCGTTGTCTGTTAGCGAGCCTGAATTGCAAGCAGGAGAGGAACAGCGTACATTCAGACATCCATACAATACGCCTAGACTGTCTCTTTTTTTTTTTTGTTTGCTTCATCGCTGGGTTATTGCTTGACTGTCTATCACGTTTTGATTTGTTGAACTGCATTTCTGCTGACACTCACTCACTCAATCTCTCACTCACTCACTCACTCAATCAATCTCTCACTCACTCACTCACTCACTCACTCACTCACTCACTCACTCACTCACTCACTCACTCACTCACTCACTGACTTACTTACTAGGCCTCATCATGCCAGGTGGTGCATAAGGCCTCCACACAAGGCCCCTCCATCCTGTCCTGGGCTATTTTGGGTGCCTCCTCCAGAGGAGAACCTAGTCTGGTCTTGCCACTTACCCACACCACAACAACTATGTGGGGAAATGATACAGAGCAATCAACAACACTGTATAGCTTCACTCACCACACACCCATGTTCTGTTGGGTCTTTGTTTTGGAAAGTGTGGTGAAGGGAGCCAGGTTTAAATCCCAGTGGATCCCATGGATCTATGTGGGGCCCCATCCTATAACTCACTGATACAAACACACTCATATCCCATCACACTCATATCCCGCCACACCTCAATGACTGTATATCAGTTGAATAATAACACATCAAAGACAAGTAGCCATAAAGCAAACTGGCTGTTAGTGTAACATGTTGAGTCTTGCGCTGTGCTCTCCCAGTGGCTGCTCCGGGTCCCAGTGCAACCCAACAGGCAGGCGGCGTTTTAATTACCCGTCGCTCTCAGAGAACACAGGCCTCTTACAGTAATTGCCTCACTAACTGCACTAACTGTTCTGAGTGTGCATCCCCATCTGCAGATAGGAGGGTGCACGCACACATACACACACACACACACACAAACACGCACACATAGTACACACACACAAATGATATATCATTTTTGTATATTTGTATATCGTAAGCCAAGCCAAGTTTCCCATCTGGGATAAAAAAGTAAACTGAACTGAACTGAACTGAACTGAACTGAACTGAACTGAACTGAACTGAACTGAACTGAACACGCACGCACGCACGCACACACACACACACACACCCACACACACACACCATGCCCCCTCATCTCCTATGGGCAATCTTCTGCTTCTTGCTTAAGAACAACATAGTTTACTGGAGTCACTAGTGGTAACCTGCAGTTGTAGAGGTGCGGCCCTGAATCAGAGCAGGGGTCAGAGATTCAGAGGTCAGCTGCTGTACGCAGCTCCTCTTGGGGGTTCAATGAGAGGCTAATGCCCCATAGTAGTTCATGAACTCATCTCGGATCCCAGAATCACATCCCTCATTTGAGATTCTGGGGGTTGCAGACAATAGGGTTCTCGGAAGTTGTAAGCAAGTCCACACCCATCGAAACTTTTTGCTGCACGCTGAGTCTTCAGCCATGAACCCATGGAGCAATAATTAAATAATCCAAAACAATGGACACAGACCAATAAACTCATAAACATACACAAATTGACAGTTGAGACAGTGGAAAATAACAAACCGTTCACTGCTAATATACTTGTCCTGTAAACCGACATGGACATTGGAAAATGGAAAGACAAACAAAATCCCTCTCTCCTGCTGCTGTGTTGCTGTGATATAAAGATATTTACGAGCGTGGCTTTGCTCAGTGAGTGGTGGATGACTGGTCCCCGAGGAGCGCCAGGGACATGCTTGGTGACACTGGCTTTTCTAGGAACTGAGAGGGCAGCAAATATAGCAGCCTTTGGCTATTGTGGATTGGAGTAAAGACATGAAATATTGATGTCGTCTGTTGACCATGCCCTCCTGCTCCTAGCTACTGGTTCAATGTGCGAGGCAAATTAGTCGACTGTAATGGGACATTTGTTTTATTATTTTCCCCGGTGATATTGGATCTATCTGATACAGCACAGTGCATAAATCAATCTGTGACATGTGTTGTAAAGAATTAATCTACTGATGGATAAACTATGAATGTATAGGGTATGTGTGTGTGTGTGTGTGTGTGTGTGTGTGTGTGTGCGCGCGCGTGTGTGTGTACATGCATGGGTGTGTACGTGCATACGTGGGTGTGTAGGTGTGTGTGTGTACACGTGTGTGTGTGTGTGTGTGCGTACGTGTTTGTCTTGGTATCTTGGTATGAGGAGGGGGTATGGTCGGGAGGATGGGTCAAGTTGAAATCCCCTGCAGATGATGATACTTATGCTGACGATGATGCGATTTTCTCTGACGATGATGAGATTTTCTCTGTCACATGAGTGCCAGAGCTGTCCGGTCTGATTGGGACCAGGGAGTCAACCAGGTGAATACACACCAATTGAAAATCCAAACACTGGTCCATTTCCAAGATAACAAATATCTTAGACCAAGGGTTATTTCAGGTTGATGAACTCTACTTTTGAGGATAGAAGACTGAATGGGACTAATGAATAGAAGACTGAATGGGACTAATGAAGCTTGCATGGAATGTGCTCTCTCCCTGGACTAGAAAACATTGGGATCCCGTTAAGTTGTTTTTGTCGACAGCCCACTAATCCCAAGATCTTCTGAAAGTGTGTGTGTGTGTGTGTGTGTGTGGGTGTGTGTGTGTGGGTGTGTGTGTGTGGGTGTGTGCGTGTGTGTGCACATGCGTGTGCGCATTTGTGTGTGTTCATCACGTTTGTGTGTTTGCTGCATGTATCTATAACTGTGTATGTGCGTGCATGCGTGTGTGTGTGTGTGTGTGTACGTGTGTACATATGTGTTAGCTGTCTTCTCCCATGCCTGCACGGTGACCAGATCTGACAATTAACAGTCTGTTTTGGTCCCGGGGCCAATTAATGAGTGCGGGTCTCTGCTCTTCCGAGCGGACAGTCCGGTGGTTTTTCTTAATTTTCCTCAATAAGAATCAACCTACAAGCTCTCTTTCATGTCCTTGTCAATGACTTGGCCCTGTGTCAAATCTACAGTATATATTATGTAACAGTGTTGGGGTGCAGCGCCCCGGGCCTCATCTGAGGCATGTGGGAAACGTAGCCGCGTGCTACGCTAACAAAGGAGATAGCTTCTGCCCAAGCAAGCGTGACGGTATTACTCGGCAGGACAACATTTTTCTGATCAGAACCACTATGTTGTTTATCTCACGCCGCTGCAAGGTGATACTTCAAGTCACAGCTTGAGGTAAAGTGTGAGAAGGGTCCTAATTTAAATATATTGGCAAATACAAGCTGCAATTATCACGGTATACAGTCGTAGCAACGATGGGGTATTTTGAATGGTGTATCCTGGTGTGTTTCTCGAACGAGATTGAATATGTGTTTTCTGTATGTATTCCGTTTTCTTGTGCTGTTTATCCAAATCCTGCATCGTGAACAGGTTTTTCAGAAAGTTGTAAGACTTTCATAATTTATAGGACACTATAATATTAGATCTTTCATCGACTGGATCGATTAGCTACACTATGTATTGTTATTACCAAACTATATTCATGCATAGGTTAGACCCTCTCTCCTCTCCTTGAATAAATAATACACTGAGACCCCTCCTAGTCCTGCTTCAAAACACTGGGGAAGCCCAAGACCCTGACATAATACAAATAATAACTCATAAAAATAGGTTCAATACAATAGAATAATTTAAAGGCTCAATAATGCACATTTGATGACTACCCATTTCAGCAAGAGATTTAAAAAAACAAACTGTAATGCTAAATAAAGGGAGAGGGGGGAAAAATGACCATGCAAATTAATATTTCTTAAAGCAAAATAATGGAACTTGAAACTAAACTGCCGAATCTGGAGGCTGCTTCTGAAATCAAACAGAGGCCTCATTCTCCACTCAACAGAGATTAGTTGACTGCACTGTAAAGTACACAAATGCAAATCAGAGAATTAAGAGGAGCTTTTAATTAGTTAATGAGAGTTGCCTCTGATCTGTTTAAAGCCTGGAGGTACAAATGCGATGCAGGAAAGACCTAATGATAATACTAATGAGTTATTACTGCACCATGGCTATTCATATAGCTCATTAATAGTCATGTTTCAACATAGTATGAGTTTAAGCTAAAATATGCTATGCATTTTCCTTAGAGTCATATTTACCAGTGTAAACAACACTGTATAGTACAGTATAAACGTATCTGCTAATCTAGTAGATATCAAGAACTGTAACATCTAAGATATAGCCACGGTTCATTGAATCATGAGTGTTAGTGATAGGTTGGAAAGAAAGACACCATGTAGCACAACAACAACAAAAAATCCTTGGGATAAATTAAATCGATACAGTAGATGAGCTTTATATGCAATCACCTAACACCACCCTATACGTAGCCTGGAAAGTCACCTGAATGTAATATCTTGCATGTAATATGACGATAAATCATATACATGCCTAAAGGGCACACGGTAGAGGATGTCTTCATACCATACTGGGATACTACTCATCTCCCACTAAATCATCATTATACATCCAAACAGCACTCAGTTCTACAGGGACACATGCATCTCCTAGAGAATATTAATAGCCCCAAAGTCGATATGTAGACGTCTGCAGTATATTCTTCAATGCATTTATGTCCTCTCTGCACTTCTACTCTTTGAAATTGCAGGCGTGAATGTCTAACATTTTGGAACCTAGCCCAAGGCTATCCCTTGGGCTTGGCTAGGAGTGTACTGTATATAGAAAATATGTTGTTATGCGTGACCTTACAACCGGCTTTGATGTTACCTTCATCAATTATCCATTCAGATGATAATATCTATACTTGATGTTACATATTTGGTATTTTAGTGTGTGTGTGAGTGTGCGTGCGTGCGTGCGTGCGTGCGTGCGTGCGTGCGTGCGTGTGTGCATGCGCACACATACATATAGGTATGTTTTGATGATTCAGTACTGTGATGACATGACTGATTATGATTAACTATGTCTTTTATGTTTCACAACGACGATGATAAATGATGATGAACAGAACAATAACGTTGACAAATGAATGTATTGTACCTGCCAGTTTTTAAAATGCTAATTATAAAAATTAATTTAAAAAAAAAATACAGCACTGTTATTAATAAGGGTGTTTTCGTAAAAGCATAATAATAATAATAATAATAATAATTAAAAAAGTAAAACTAAAGAAAAAAAAGTTCTGCTCAGTCAGTGCTACCTCAGAGGACGCACACAACTAAGTACTACACCATAGAGTGATAGAGATCACAGAACTGCCCTTTTCCTTGGCCTATAAACAGTACAAACAAACACATGACCTGTGTAGGTTATAGTCATTTACTTATAGTTTGTATAATTATGGTATGGTTCAAATGCTAGTTATTTTTGATTATCCTTCTGCTACATTGAGAAAAGTAAAACTGAGGTGAGAGGTGGGATAGCCCATCAGCGTTAGATTCAGTCTATCTTTAACTTTATTTGGGAGGCAAACAGTGCACCGTAGAAACACAGTTTCCACAACTGACAATACTGTATCTCTCAATGAAGGTTAAACCTTTTTCAGTAGCAGGCAGTCCAGTTGTGTCTACGAGCTTAAGGGGTCATGTTACCTGGCAAGACATGCACCAACACACGTCACTGGAAATATATACGAGATATGATAGCAAGCAAACAAATTATATGTAATTAAACAACGCTTTGTATTACGAGTTTTCCAAGACTCAGTGTTTCCTTTGTCTTTATGTATCTTACGAAATCTTACCAGTCTTTTTGTTTTCTTTATTCTCCTTGACTACATGTGCTGTGACCCTAAGATTATGACTTGTTTCGGAATATTATTATTGAGTGGCCGCAATGGTGAAGGGTACTAAGGATCTTTTTAAACAATTATTAACCAGTGCACCCACCCAAAACCATTCAACCTCATAATAAACTATTCCAAAGTGCTCTCCAGTTCACCTACAACCTGTCATTGAATATGCCAAACAAACAAGTTTGTGTGTGTGTGTGTGTGTGTGTGTGTGTGTGTGTGTGTGTGTGTGTGTGTGTGTGTGTGTGTGTGTGTGTGAGTGTGTGTGCATGTGTGTGTGCGTGCGTGTCTGTGTGTGTGTGTGTGTGTGTGTGTGTGTGTGTGTGTGTGTGTGTGTGTGCGTGTGTGTGTGTGTGTGTATGCATGTTCTTGTCAGAACGTACAGTACGATGGACATTGCATTAGACATCATATTTTTTGCATTATTTGTGTTTGTCTGCAAAAAAAATAAATGACTTGTGATTCTTCGTGACCACATCACCTGATAGTAGAGCTCTACTGTATCTCCCTTCTATTCCGGGAGAGCACTAAACATATCCTTATCAGGAGAACACCACATTCTTGGAGAGATTGTAGACTGAAGACTTTCTTTGTTTTCATCTGCAACTTAACAATGAGAGAGAGTCTGAGACCTCTGAGTATGCTCTCTCTTTCTTAATATCTTAATATCTAATTGCAAATACGCTGGCTGCTGTTTAGTGTTGTTTGAGTTTTAAAACTGATAAAACACACACACAGCTGGAGAAATAACCGCTTTGAAACAGAAGATACGCTATTTTTTGAATCATAGTGGATAAATGAACAATAATATTACTTAAAAGGCATTTGGAGACGTATTTACAAGCACACATAAATGTAGCTAGCTAAGACATCAGTGTCAACACCGAAAGTAATAAAGATATGATGTCTAAATAGATCTTCAATAGAGTGACAATAACCATGTGTCTCTACTGGCCAGAACGCCCCCACTACCAGTCATCAACATCTATTCATCAAAGATGGCAGTTGTCTGTTGTCTACAACAAAGAGTGAAAGTGATAGGTTTGGATGGCTCAACCAATCACTGATTACCACTAATGAGTTTAGTCTCATAACTATGAATGATGCTCATCATGATGATGCTTGTTATGAGCTCAGGTAACAAAAGCTGTGATCTCTGATCTGATTATGATTACTACAGTTATAAAGGGGGACATAAAAACATCATATGGTAACAGAGGCAACATATCCGGGACAGATTTTAAACTCCAGAGTGAGACAAAGTGCATCACTGCAAGTCTGTTAATATGCAAGTGTGTAGTTAGGAGATTAGTTAGGAGATATCTGGCCATTCTTTGCTCAGGTAGCACGTAGGCTTTTCCATCAACGCACTGCAAAGAGTGAGTGAAGAAATAATCTCAAAATGATCTCATGGTCAATGAGTCCTAAATACTTGTTATAATAGGGATTAGATCTTAAACCAGGTCAATTGAGCTTCAAACTGCAATTATGGTTTAAAGAATGTGGTGGTTTGTTCAGGGCTTAGCATTATCAACCTACAGACGACGCTCTTATAAGAAAGGTTGCGTTTGTGTTTGATCATTATGTCAACAGTTAAGCGCTTGAGTAAGATAAGGCTTGTATTAGGAATGTTATCTGATGAATCAATCTTATCTGTGGAATTGTTTTTATGGTTTTCAGTCTGGCAGACTCCAGTCCCTCCGATTTCAAGCACTTTTGAGTAGATGCCACCAATGGTTGACCAAAGTCACATAAACATTGGTGGTGTTATTGTTGGGTTGGGGAGACAAGGTAGGTCCCCATGTATGCCCTCTTGTCAATTTCACAATCATACAGGGGTAACATTTACTATCAGTGTCAAGACCAAGGTGACCCTTGAAACCTGTCTGTAATTGTAGACAATACTTTGCAACAATTACTTGGTAGACCACTAGCATTTTTTGTTTACACAAGTTACACCGTATATTGCAAAATATAAGTGAGATTGCTGAAATATCATAGATTCAAATTGGGCAATTGCTGCTTTTGTGCAGGCTGGGGCTTTCTTTCTATTTAGGCTATACATTTACACTACAGTTGTTCAAAATAAATGTGTACTGTCAGCATGTTTGCGACTTTGATTAGCGCAGTTCTGAGTATGATGACTTACCAGCATTGTGGTCGTTTATCCATCACTCCATGCAAGCGTAATTTCTGCGCGAGTAAGCTCGTGGGCGGGAACGGCTCTGCCCTCTCACGCAGCAGTCTCCTCCTCCTGGGAGCGCTCCTTGCTTAATTCTCGTGGGGGTGATGCCCCGTTACTAACGCAATAAAGCTTCTGGATGCGATCCCGGGGCACAATGCGTGGATCATATTCATCCGACAGACCCACTACTCTCTCCTCTACACTTGCGCTGCGTCAGTGCCACTGCCACCCATCCGCTTCTTGTCTGTAAGTAGAACTATTGGGACTTCTTTGACTTTGATTTACTATCCCAAGGATAATTTTCTCTATTTCAATTAAATTGTTGACTCATCACATGCGGTATGACTCGTGAAGAGAAAGAACGAGCAATAACGGAGAGTGGGAGAGCATGTAGTTGCTTATGGTAAGTTATACATTGACAAAGAGAATACTTGAAACCTAGGCTACTGTGTTATTATTTCCTGCAAAGGATGCAATGCAAATCAATTATTTGCAATGTTTTTAGCTATATTATCATATCAATAGCCATGTTGTCACCCCAAATGCAATAAATGCAATAGCCTATAGAAATATTTTCAACATGCTCTCAAACTATGAATACTAGTGAGTCTATGTCATTGCCTTTAGGATTTACTTCATATTCATTGAAAAGTGGATATATTTCCGTAGAAGGGGCTATATTTTTCCCTTTTTTACAAAAACGCTTTTATGGTAGATATCATAACATCTGAAATGCAATATTTGATAAATAAGTATTCAAGTTGGGGTTATAGGTTGTGTTCAGTGTCAAGGGTATGAATTCATGAAGCTATAAAATAGTCACCTGTTTTTTACATGAGCTCTCTCTCTCTCTCTCTCTCTCTCTCTCTCTCTCTCTCTCTCTCTCCTCTCTCTCTCCCTCTCTCTCTCTCTCTCTCTCTCTCTCTCTCTCTCTCTCTCTCCATCCCCCCTCTCCCCCCCACTCTCCCCCCTCTCCCCCTATCTATCTCTCTCTCTCTCTCTCTCTCTCTCTCTCTCCATCTCCCCCCCTCTCCCCCCCCTCTCCCCCCTCTCCCCCTATCTCTCTCTCCCACTTACTCTCCCCTCCTCTCTTTCTCTCTCACCCTTCCCCACTTTTCATTGACCCAGGTCCATTGTTAGGGGGCCAGTAAACACAATTAGCATGCACTGTAAACTCATTGATTGCAAATAGTACATTACATCCCACCATGCTTAATAAGCAAGTGTGCAGTCTGTCTGGCACAGTGTGATGGAAAGTCACTGGCTCAAATCCCTGGTGGAGTTATAAATGTTGTGCCCACAGGCAGGTTACCAGCACTGAAAGGGCCCAGTATATTTCCAAGCACACACGACTGGAGAAATGATTAACCAGGATTCTAATGTCACTTCTTTCTTATTATTGCCAGGAGGTGCCTGTCCTGGTGTAACCACTCCAGCATAATGGTGGCATTCAAGGGAATCTGGACCAAGGACTTCTGGAGGGCGGTATCGGGGGAGTACCTGGCCACTCTCATCTTCGTCCTACTCAGTTTGGGATCTACCATCAACTGGTCCGTGGAGAAGGAGAGTCCCCCCCCCGCCGACCTGGTCCTTATATCGCTCTGCTTCGGCCTCAGCATCGCCACGATGGTGCAGTGTTTCGGCCATATCAGCGGAGGACACATCAACCCTGCCGTCACGGCGGCCATGGTGGTCACCAGAAAGCTCAGTCTGTCGAAGGCGGTGTTCTACCTGATTGCCCAGTGCCTGGGAGCCATCACAGGGGCGGGGATCCTATACCTGGTGACACCAGCATCTGTCAGAGGAGGCCTGGGGGTGACTATGGTAAGACATGGCCACATTCAGTGTTCAGAGTTAGGTTCGTTAACACACTGGATTCAGACCGATGCCATTAAAGGGGTCCTGGTTTCCTGGACCCAGATTAAGCCTCCTCCTGGACTAGAAAGCTCTTTCAATGGAGATGTTTGAACAATGTTTGAATCTCCATTGAACATTGTCTTCAGTCCACGATTTGACTTAACTTGGGTCCAGGAAACTAGCCCATAGTAATTCACTGGGGATAGGTTTGCTGACTGAGTAATAGTCCTCCTCTTTGGTTTTCCCAGGTGAACACTAAGATCTCTGTGGGCCATGCTCTGGTCGTGGAGCTCCTCATCACCTTCGAACTGGTCTTCACCGTGTTCGCCACCTGCGACCCCAAACGGAGCGACCTCAACGGCTCAGGCGGCCTGGCCATCGGCTTGGCCGTAGCCATAGGTCATCTGTTTGCAGTAAGTAGCCTATCATTGAGCTCCGTCTTGAGTGTGGTAGAGGACACACATGGAATTGACTAAAGGCTCATCCCACAATTTAGTGACAAGGAGACTAAAATGCCTAAATGCAATGACAGTGAGCTCAGTATCACTGTTGTAGTACAGTGGAAGATAATTAGAATGAGGATGTGGTTTGAAATTAAACTGATATGCATAACAATAAATTAACATTATTTGAATACAATAAATGAATAGTACATAAATGGAATCATCTTCATGTTGAAATAGTACAGCAGGTGCAACATAGTACATTTAGTCCACAGTAGAGCACTTCAGTCTCCTAGACCTCCTAGTTCTCTGTCACATGCACATCCTCAACAGACACTGCTGTTCCTCAACCATGGCAACCAGTCGCTGGGGAACAATCTATCCCCGACTGAGCTAGCAAATGCACATGGAAATGAACGCAACCTCTATTCACAGTCCAGCCTGATTCTGCATTGTGTATCACATGCACATGCACACTGTACCACATGCACATGCACACTGTCCATGAATAACAATAACATTATGTTGTATCTCACATGAATAACAACATCTTAAGATGTACCATGACTTCCAGGGTATGCAGTAGCTAGTGTATTATAGATGAATTAGGTTCATTAGGATTCAGATTGACGGTAGCAGTGATGACTTCTCTTGTTAACACCTCTGTGTCCTGGTTTGTGTTTCAGATTCCGTACACAGGAGCCAGTATGAACCCCGCACGGTCCTTCGGACCAGCGCTCGTCACCATGAACTTTGAAAACCACTGGGTAAGAGTGCAATTGCAGACTTGTCAAGGGCTGTCCCATTGAACATCATCCGTTGAATGTTAAATGCCATAAACGTAAAGGTAAACATTGAAAATGTTGATTCTGCTATGAAGTTACCTTGATGAAGTCACATTTAGGTCAAGTGTCTGATCAGCTATGTTCAGGTTGGCTCAGTCCTACAGGTGTGAATGGTGATGATATCATTCATCAAGGGGGCTAAAGGCAGGGCTAAAGGCAGGGCTAAAGGAGGGGCACATTGCACATTGGGTTCTATGGCACATTGAAACCCAATAAGGTCACACAGACATAACCTCATGCCAGAGGAGAGATCAGATGTAGTGACGTTCAAGGACATACACTCACTGAGCACAGAACACTGTACTAATACTGGGTAGGTCCTCCCTTTGCTCTCAAAACAGCTTCAATTCTTTGTGCCATTGATTCCTCAAGATGTTGGAAACATTCCTTTGAGATTCTGGTCCATGTTGACATGATTGCATCACGCAATTCTTGCAGATTTTTCAGGTGCACTTTCAAGCTGTGAATCTTCCGTTCTACCACATCCCAAAGGTGTTCTATTGGATTCAGATCCGGTGATTGGGAAGGCCACTGAAGAACACTGAACTCATTGTCTTGTTCATGGAACCAGTTTGAGACGACTTTTGCTTTGTGACATGGTGCATTATCATACTGGAAGTAGCCATTAGAAGATGGGTAAATTGTGGCCATGAAGGGATGCACATGGTCAGCAACAATACTCAAATAGGCTGTGGCATTCAAGCGATGATTGATTGGTATTAACAGGCCCAAAGTGTGCCAAGGAAACATTCCCCACACCATTACACCACCTCCACCATGAGAAGGGGTACAGGTGTTCCTAATGAAGTGTTCAATGAGTGTATTTACTTCTAACTGAAGGACATACAGTACAGTATAACTGTTATGTATACATAGAAAGAACAACATTGAAAAGAGGGGGAATGCGCCTTTAAAAGATACATCAGCATCAACATATCAGCAGTTTACGTAACCCATGACCCTTGTGTTCCTGTGTGTGTGTGTGTGTGTGTGTGTGTGTGTGTGTGTGTGTGTGTGTGTGTGTGTGTGTGTGTGTGTGTGTGTGTGTGCGTGTGTGCATGCAAGTGTGTATCTACTGTATCTGGGTCTTGGGTATAATTAGGAAAGGTCCTCAGCAGCGAGTGGTGTCGTATTATCAGACGGGTGTGTTCCCTCAGCGGCCAGTGTTTGGCTTGGCAGAGGCCTGGAGTACATGGCTCCACATTACAGATCTGACATGACATCTGGTTGGTCATGCCTGACAAGTGTGTCAGAAAGGGATACTTTATATGCTGCAGATAGGGGTACAGTATATATGCTGATAGGGGTACAGTATATATGCTGATAGGGGTACAGTATATATGCTGATTTCAGATATGCAGTATGGTGTATGGTGTATGCTATACCGTGAAGATGGGCTAGGCATAACTATGTTGGGTAGACTACATGGAATGGCAGTCAGAGGGCACGCATCACCCAATGGTGCATGCCACGCCATCAACTGTGCCCGAGGGCCATCTGGTTGCTATGATGACTCACTGACAGATCTGACTTTGACCTTTGCCTCTGTCCTGCAGGTGTACTGGGTGGGTCCCATCCTGGGCGGCATCATGGCGGCTGCCCTGTACGAGTACCTGTTCTGCCCCGACACCGAACAGAAGAAGAAGCTCCACGACATCTTCCAGAAGGATCCGTTGTCCGGGAAGTACAAGGAGGTGGAAGGCGGCGTGTACCATGCGGATCACGACGACGACGACCTGGTCATCAAACCAGGCTCCATCCACACCATCGACCTGGAGAAGGCCGAGAAGAAGGACCCGTTCCGGGACACGACGGGAGAGGTGCTGTCCTCAGTATGACTATCACGCTCTCTGGAGATGGAGACCAACCTGTAGAGCAGGGGTGGGGGGGGACGATGTGGTGGTGTGACCCTTGTCCCCTTGTCCCCTGCCCTCTACCCTACACTCAATGCCGCTCTTTCTTCCCCACAAACTCTCTCCTCAGGACAGAATCTTGATTGCTGTCTTTCCCTGAGGGATCCTGTTATTGCAGGTGTGTTGCAGTATATATGGAGTCGACTCTCCATCACCATTTGTTAAGTAGCTGGCTAACAAAACGCTTGCACACTGCTCACCCCACAGAATACTAAGAACACTATACGATTTTATTATGAAAGCTGTGGCTCACACCAACCCATCAATTCTTATGACATCGATTGATTGTGAACTTGTTCCTTAGTCCTAGCTTGGTCTGGACTAACTCCAGACTAACTCTGGACTAACTGCTTGTTTTTTTCTGTAGCACTCTCAAGAGCGTTAACACAGAATGTCAGCCGGCAATACATTTCTGTGAAGGAAATTGTGTAGGTCAAACAATTACGTCAGGTCATCACACTGAATTGGGGAATTTGGAGAAGAAAATGCTGCCTTATTATTTTTGGATTAGTGTCACCAGTTGTATATGTATATGTAATGATATAAGGGGATGATCGTTAAACACATTACAGGTCACATATATGAAGGACAGGTTTTACTTATTGTAAAAGTACAAATCTTTACCCGTTTGAATTGAGGGTATTCTCCATTTTCAGTTCACGCTGGTCAGGGAAGAAAACAATCAAGCTTTTCTAATTTATTTCTTTGTACATATCATATTTTGCTTTGTACCATCTTGTCTTTATTGTAGATCTTAAGTGCCTACTAGATCATAGCCAAAAAACAGCCATATGAGAATATCAAATTGTTTTTTTTAAATTGTTTATGGCTATTTTTAGATTTTCATAGCCAGAGGCATGAAGCATAATTGGTTCTTTTGATACATTTCTAATGATTGTATTGTTATAATTGACTGTATTTTCATACTGAAGATATTCTTGTATTTAGTAATTTATAAAAATGCTCTGGCTGTACATTTGTTGGTCTTCAGAACCAAGGACATTTTTGAAGGACATGTTTGGCTTGCCTCTATAACCATTACCCATCTCTCTGGATATGAGTATTGCATAGATATTAATACTAGAATCGCAAACTTGCAAATGTTGCACCTTGATGCAGTTTGTTGTTGATTTTGACATTTTTGAAATAAACTTTGATTTCCATGTCTTAAATGTAGATGACACTGTCTGTTATACTGTAAATACAGTGCCCTGCGTAAGTAATGGGCCAATGAAACATTTTTTCTCCTTGGCTTTTTTTTCCAAAAGTTTGGATTTGAAATCAAACAATTAGGTTAAAGTAGAGATTCTCAGCTTTTAATGGTTTCACCATTCAGAAAGTGGTGTCAATGAAAGTTAAGGAAGCCTTTATTAGGCTGAAAAATCTAAAGAAAAAATCTGAAACAGTTTGAAACATCATCATTCAAAAGAAAAAAAAGCACTGGTGACCTCAGGCTAGTATGCCAAGGCAGACTTGGAGACTACAGTGGATGACCATAATTAAGAAAACCCTAAAAGAGCTGTCCCACTGATCAGGAACACTCTCCAGGAGGCAGGTGTGAATGTGTCAGAGACTACCATCCACAGAATACGTCACCAGTCAAACTCCAGAGGCTTCACTGCAAGGTGCAAACCACAAGTTATCCTCAAAAAGGATGGTCACTTACAGTTTGCTAAAAAATACCTAAAAAGCCTGCAGAGGTCTTGTGGACAGATACAGTATGTACCAGAGTGATTGCAAGTGGAAAGTTTGGAGAAAAAAGGATCTGCCCAAGATTTACAGCATACCACCTCATCTGTGAAACGTGGTGAAGAGGGTATTCATGTTAGGGCATGTATAGCTGCCACTGGAACATGCTAACATGTCTTAATTGATGATGTAACTGCTGACACAGCAGCAGAATGTATTCTGAAGTGTACAGAAACATCATGTCTGCTCAAGTACAAGCAAATGCCTCCGAATTCATTGGATGGCACTTCATCATACAGTAAGACAATGACCCAAAACATACTGCCATAGTGACTAGGGAGTTTTTCAAGGTCAAAAAGTGTAATGTTCTTGACTGGCCAAGTCAATCTTCAGATTTAAATGCAATTGAACAGACATTTAATTTCCTGATAAGATTTTAGGCACAAATATCTCAAAACAAGGGTGACAACAACTGAAGATGGCTCGCAGACTTCAGGCAGTTATTACATGCAGGAAGGATTGTTGACCAAATACTAAACGTGAGTGCTTAATTTGGACATTTAAGAAATCTGTCCCATCACTTTTGGTTACCATGAAACAGGGGGACGATGGATGAAAAGTGTTGTCATTTCTGAGTGGTGAAACCAATATGTACACATCAAATAAAAGCTGAGAATATCTACTTTAACCTTATAGTAATGGTTTGATTTCAAATCCTAACTTTTGGAGTGTAGAGCAAACAAATAAGAAAAAATGCTTCAATGTCCCATTACTTATACTGGACACTGTAAGCCCCCAGTCCCTCACCCACTCACCCATTCACTCACTCATTCATTCATTCATTCTTTCATTCATTCACTGTCTAATTCATTCATGTGTGTGTGTGTTTGTGTGTGACATTCATTCTTGTCACACACACACACACACACACATTAAATAAATACCAATTTGACTAGCTGTTGTTATGCTACGGTACAATGACCTGATACGATATGGCTTTAATGTTCTCTGTGAGGAAGTGTACATCTGCACTGATGCTCCCAGGAACATTACATACAGAACTGGTGTTACACTGTCCAACAAATAGCCATTCTCATCATAACACAGACCTACACCAACGCAGTTAAAGACCAGAGCCAGGACACAACATAGTGGTATTGTATATCACCGTAGATTACAGCAGTAGCAGTTGTGCAGGCGTAGGAGAGGAGCACAGTGCAGTGATGGATAGTCTCATCTCCCTCTAGACCGTGTCTTTCCATTGCCAGACAAACGGTGATGATGTCTGTTATGTTCCCTTTGAGTTGAACCCTCCGAAAGGACAGGAGCTTCATGTAATCTCATTCCATCAGCACAGAGACCACATGAAAAGGTGTGCCACTTTGTGGTATGTAATAGAGGTGATTTGTCACAATCACACTTTATTTCTTTTGAAATAAGAACAGGTACGATTTCATATGAGCCGAGCCAACTCGATAGCTGGATTTGTAATAAAATGGGAATGAGGCTGATTGCGCTGACTGATAGGGCCGCAGCACTATTGCGAAAGCCATACATAGGGGGAGCTAAACTCTCACATTTACAATGAAAGAAGACCAACATTGTTCTGAGAACTGAATCAAAACCTCCTGTATTCCCTCCCCCTCACCTCCCCCCAAACTCAGTATGAGGTACGAGTATGACAACAGTGGCACCTAGTGGATACTATTGTTTTCGGGGAAAAGTAAGGGAATACCTGTACTAAGTGGTCACTGACCATGGTCCTGAAGAGCAAATGTGGGGGCTTTTTGATCTAGCTTTTTGTTCCATCACAAATACATTTAAACTAACTAACCGCTCATCAAGCACTTCATTAGTTGAATGCGGTGTGTTAGGACTGGGGTGGAACAAAAGCCTCAACACCTGGGCACTGTATTCCTTCAAGTGTCTCAGAGTAGGAGTGCTGAACTAGGATCAGTTTCAGTTTCAGATCATAATGAGTAAGATTATATAGACAGGTGGGAACTTGATCTTAGCTCAGTATTCCTAGCTCAAAAACTTCATGAATACGGACAGACCTGATCTCCAAGGCCAGAATTGGAAACCACTGATTTAGATGGTCAATAACTCAAAAATGGAATACAAACACATTTCCTTGGATGTATATGAGGGGTCTGTAAATATATGTTTATTTCATTTGATGTATAGACTACTACTGTAACTACCAAGATCAAGAATATGATGTATGGTGGGTCTCCTGCGTGTGTGCAAGTGTCCAGAAGAGGGCAGTCACAAGCCTTCTAATAGGTCTGTCAGATCTGAGGGGCAGGGTGATATACACTCACCGAGCTCTTTATTAGGAACACTGTACTAATACTGGGTAGGGCCTCCCTTTGCTCTCAAAACAGCCTCAATTCTTCGTGACATTGATTCCACAAGATGTTGGAAACATTCCTTTGAGATTCTGGTCCATGATGACATGATTGCATCACGCAATTCCTTCAGATTTTTCAGGCGCACTTTCAAGCTGTGAATCTCTACCACATCCCACAGGTGTTCTATTGGATTCAGTTCCGGTGAATGGGAAGGCTGAACTCATTGTCATGTTCATGAAACCAGTTTGAGATGACTTTTGCTTTGTGTCATGGTGCATTATCATGCTGGAAGTAGCCATTAGAAGATGGGTAAATTGTGGCCATGAAGGGATGCACATGGGTCAGCAACAATACTCAAATAGGCTGTGGCATTCAAGCAATGATTGACTGGTATTAACGGCCCTAAAGTCTGCCAAGAAAACATTCCCCACACCATTACACCACCTCCACCATGAGAAGGTGTACAGGTGTTCCTAACAAAGTGTTCAGTGAGTGTAAGTCTTCTTCCAATGGCTAATCTCAGACAGATCTCTGCTGCAAATGATCAAGGGAATACAGTTCCTCCATCGACAAAAACATCTGTGGGAAAAAAAAAGAAAAGAAAAAAGAGTGGAATGATGAGTCAAACATTTCAAAAAAAAAAAAGTGAAATTTGAAGCAGGGATCATTCTGTTTTCGAGGGATCTGAATGCTGTTGTGCTCTGAGTCGTACAGTATTGGTCCCCAAGCAGACTTCCCACTCGGT
This sequence comes from Argentina silus, assembly GCF_951799395.1. Lineage (NCBI taxonomy): Eukaryota > Metazoa > Chordata > Actinopteri > Argentiniformes > Argentinidae > Argentina > Argentina silus. Next base: position 10,520,319 of record NC_139672.1, on the reverse strand, counting down.
CACATCTCAACTCCTCCACTCCCCACTCCTCCACTCCCCACTCCCCACTCCCCACTCCCCTCTCTCCAACCTATGGGCATTCCCCCCCAGGTCGTAAAGGCCACAGGCTAATACTCTTTCAGCTCGCCCCTTTATCATTTTTATGGCTAGAATAAATTGGCACATAAATCTGTGGTACCGTGCATCGACTATTTCCTTGTGGGACAGGCAATAGGGAGCGGACCATCTCAGTAACTGATTTACTGACCTGGGTCATCGTAAGAGGGAGGTGGATGGAGGGTGGCAGGTGGAGCAGCCTGACCATACCAGGAATGGATTCAAATAGTATTTGCTCTCATATTAAATACTGTTGAAACTGGGCTACTCTACTTGATTGGGTTTCCTGGCACAGTGGAAGCAATGGAATAGTCCAAAAAGTGTAAACTCCACCCATTTGGTGCACTCCGCCCTCCAGGCAGGCTCAGGCAAGTGGTCAAAGTATTTGAAAGTGTTTCAGATACTATTCGACCCAGGTCTGAACCAGAATGGACCCTATCATGTACAGGTTCACATAATGTTAAAAAGTCAAATAGTTTGACCGTGAATGTTAGCTATGGTATTGGTAATAAGTATTGTATTGCATTGTGCATCTGGCATGCTTGTGTGTGTGATGCAATGACCTTTAGATCCTTTAGATCCTTTAGATCCTTTAGATCCTTTGACCTTTAGATCTCAGATCCTTTTCTCTTTTTTCAAATATTAATTATTAAAATGTATACAGTAGACGAAAGGTTGAAAGTAAATCATCTCTCCATAATGGGGATAAGTCAGAAAATACCCCAATGCCTATCATCATGTGTTACTCCTTCATTTTTCATACAATGTCATAACACTGCCTAACTAAACATATTTGATGTTCCAGAGTCTGACACCAAGCTTGCCCCTGACACGTAATTCAGGACAAACGAAATTCAAACTGACAATGAATAATGGATTCCTGCTCCACTCATTAAGCTGCTTGGCTGATGAAATGCTGAATGACGTACTGTATAAGCAAGTTGCAAAATGATGTTTCACACACAAAGGAAAACATGAACTTTAATCTCAGGTTAAGCATGATGATTTTCTTTATTAGTACATTATATGTTGAGGCCTAGGCCTAATTGATCTACACAGAGCCAAATTATTCATACAGTACACTTTATTTAATAACTAGGCGATAGGCATTGCAAAAATACACTAGTAAGTAAGTTACAAATAGTGTGTAAAAACTGAAACTAAGATGTGACAACACACAAAGTGAAACATGTTTGGCAGACAAGGAGCTGTAAGAGAAGTGTATTTAACACAGTACTAATAAAGCATATTTTGCATATTACACAGAAGGAAACAGAATATCTCACAAAAGTATTTAATTAATACCCCTTCGAGAATATTACCCCCATTCCTGTACAGTATGTCATATTTTCTAACTTATTTGCAACAGCTTCTGATGCAAAATGCCTCTTAGCAGCTACAACGGAGGGAGCGAAAGATAAAACACACACCTTAAAGATCATTAGCAATTAATATTTGGGGATTCATGAAGAAAAACAGCGTTAAACACTTGCTTAATAATTCATACTATAAACAAGAAAGTCTCCCACTTCCTTAATAATTTAGACGTAAGCTAATGTTGATTTATTCAAGAAGGTCTCTGCCACCAGCGGTGCCTGGAGTGCCCAAATTTGAATTAAAGTAGGACAGTAGCAGGCGAGTCTGTAATAACATTTGTATAATTTTATTATTGCTCTGGGCTCAGTTCATTTCCTCCTCCAGTAGCTGCGTGAAATTGTTTGATTCTTGAAACCGCCTTGAGTCTGCGGCTCTGGGGTTGGAGGGTGGTAGAGGAACAGGAAGGAATGCGACACATTCCACACACACACTCACACACACACACACACACACACACACACACACGCACACACAATACACACTTTCTCCTTCTCTCTATCTATCTCTCCCTCTTTCTTTCTCTTTCCTCTCCCACTCTCTGTCTGATTTTCTGTCAGAGACTTACACACACACACACACACACACACACACACACACACAGAGAAACACACATACAGATAAATAACCCTTTGTTATTCTGGGTTTCATAATGCTGTTACACTGGCTCACTTAATAACTCAATCTGTCGGGAGAATATGATTGATATCCTCACTCACCTTGTCTCAAATGATAAATATTCCGCTCTATTTTTCTTGAGACTGGGAAACTGAGTAAATCTGGCATTCATCACATTATCAAATAACACCAAAATGAGGTTTGAACACACAGTTTGCCATTTTCAGTTAACACTGGGCTTAGGCCATCAAGTTCAGCTGTACTAAATGCAGCTTCCATGTTACAGCAACAGGGATCAGTTTTACTGGAGTCAGGTGTTCTAGGATACATACATGAGAATAGCAACAATAACATTCTTTTCGTCCTGTAGGACATACAAAAACATGTTGCTATCTTTACTCTCCTGCACTCTGGTTTCATGGATGGCGTGGCATCTCTCCCGCGTTGCAATTTTGTTTATCAGTGATGGGACTTTCATTTCTAAAATGGTAATTTACAAAAGCCCTGATTACTTGAACACAAACAATCAAGCCGAGGCGGTATTAGCACACCTGAGACCCCGGTGGCTCCGCGACAGGAAGAGAGGGTGGAGATGTTGTGATTGGTCTCCTCGGGGGCCCCGCTTCTCAGTTCCCGCCCCCACATTCCCTCACTCCCTCCCCTCCCCCCCCACCCCCCCTCTCCATCCCCTCCCCCCTCACTCCCTCCCATCGCCTGCTATGCAGAACAGGCTCAAACTCCACTTTGATGAAACACATTTGTTTGGCTTAACTCTTCCTTCGCCATCATCACCGCTGTCGTCGCGGCGGCCAAATCTCCGGAGACCCGGCGGTGTAGACGCGGCCCATCAGCGATTGGAGCTAATGAGAGGATATATGTAGGACTAACGGGACTTCACCGCAGGACCTGTTTTCCATTTGGGGGCTCTCTCTCTCTCCGGCCTGCGCCCGTGTTATTAGGGAAACCTTTATTATTGTTGCCCTCTAGTGGGAACCACATAATAGGATTACATTTTATTGGAGCCTCCCAGCCTTTACCCAAGCAAACCCCCTCCTCCTCTTGTCTCTCTCTCTCCCTCTCTCTCTCTCTCTCTCTCTCTCTCTCTCTCTCTCTCTCTCTCTCTCTTGTCCTCTTATTGCAGTGTCGCTACCTCTTCTGTCCACTGTGGATGGGTGGAGCGGGTGGAGCGGGTGGAGCGGGGTGGGGTGGGATGGGATGGGGTGGGGTGAGGTGGGCTCTGATAGGATCATTAGTGGGGGATGTGAGCAGTCCCGTACAGAGCCGTGCGCTCTCCTACTCATATTGGAATTGTACTGTGCACTCTGCGCACCTGAGGATTACCTCGCTGTGCGGTGGTGCTCTGTTACGTAAAGTCGTGTTTTTCTTGATTATATCAAGAAGCATCCATGTCATCCGACTAATACCAGCAAAACCACACCATCATAGTATTGCTGGTCTAAACCGCATAAAAACTACGGCTCCAAAAAATATGAAATGCAGTTCATGATAAGAGGGTCGTTATCAACGTTAGTTTTGACTCCGTGATGGTAGCTACGAATCCAAATGGAAGCCCGGTGTCAGCCTATGCTTTAATAAAAACAAGCGAGCTACAGTATCGTGCCTTCCTCAAAAGCGATGTATCCTTACTGCCAAAAATACTATTTGATGAAAATCTCTGGCCCTTAACTACACTATACATCCCTTCAGGGCAGATTGAGTCAGCTTCTGGAACTATCATAACTCTTTCCCTATCCAGCCCACTCCCTTACATAACCAAAGGCCATTACAGGGGTGCGGTTAGCACAGAAACAGTCATTACCGTGGTCCGAGGCAAGAGCAGGATCTCTTGTAAAACATCCCAAATCAGGATAGTAGGCTCTCTGTGTGATGGGTGTCAATCAGAGCTGGGGGAAGCTGACACTAAACTGGGAGAGCCGAAACAGAGTCATAGAACATACTGACCCCAAAAAAAAATTAAGTAATCTCTTCTCTGGAGTCTGTTGCTGTGCTGTTTGAGCCTCAGTCTGGGATAACCTTTGTTATTCATATTGTACACCGTGCCAGTCAATCTGTCCATGTTTACGGGTTGTTAGAAGGAAAGAACAAGAAGTACCTTTCTCACTGGTGACACATACAGTGCTTGCCAAGGAATAGTCAGTCAATAGTGAAAACTCTATTTTACGTAGAGAGAAGTCTGATCCAACCGTGCATTCTCCCCAATCAAGAACACAGCAGGATTTGAGTATGTCTTATCACATCATCAGTTGACAGTGAGTAAAACAAATCTAGGATGCCAAAAAAAATACATGGATTTGGAGGATGAATGGGGTATATGCTAGCTAATTCATTACAGTTACTTGTAGAAAAATTCAGTTTGTTTGTCAAGGTGACTCAGATAACTAGGCACCACAGTTTTCCAGAGAGTTGGAAACATAACCCTCCATTACTTCAAAACCACAGGCTATGATGTCATCCTCCAGTGTAGCCAGACTTTCTTTCTGTTTGGGGCGATTCACATCTGCAAGCCATTTTGGTAATTTGTCCACCAAAATATAGCTCTGTCAGAGCCCTCCTGCTGATGCTGTTGCTGCTACAGCAGCTAGTGTAGGTTTCCCGTCCAAGTAAAACACACCCCTCCAACCACAGTATTAAAAACAATGGTCTTGTTTTTGGGCCCCTGTATTCAAGAAATCACCACTGGCTGCTTTTCTACTACAACATCCAAATGCATATCTTGAATACTGAATCGTGAAAGGGCCCCCATTACAACTTGGCTCCATTTGTGTGGAAAATGGGGAACGTATGAGATGTAGAGGCCTGGGGGGCTCTCAGTTTGCTACAGTTTGTCAGCCTGATGGCAAAGATAAAAAAAAAAATGTTTAAAAAAAAAAAAAAGTGCAGAGGGGAAAAATAGAAAATGCAAGGCTTGGTGTTTGTGTGCCAGCCGGCACGCTTCGGGGCAAATAACTTCATCGTAACACTTTAATCCTGTGTTTGTTTTCCTCTGGGGCCTGGTGGTCAAACAGTGGAAAGTTAAAAGCCCCCCTCTTGCTCTGGATGGGGGCTAAGGGATGGCTGGCCCTTCCTCGAAAGCAATCTTAGTGGTGATCTGCATGAGACGCCATGGAAAGCGCCTGCTTTTGATCTAGAGAAGTAGACGTCTAGGAGTTGGTCAGTTAGATCATTGGCCTTGACACACCGTAATGGTGAACATTAACGGGGGGTGATGAGGGGTGGCCAAAATATATGTGTGAGGTGCATTCAGTCTCTATGAAAATTCAAATGATGAAAAAATGATTTTCTGACTATTCAAATAGTCCCAGCTTTGGTAATGTTAATTTTTTTTGTTTTAAGAGTAGTATGGGATCACTAATTACACCACTCGTTAGGGTATAACCTAATATAAGCAAGCCTACTTTCTGTACACACTACAGTCATCACCATATGCAAATATTAGGATTGGAATAGTGACCTTTTAAAACACACAGCATGAAACGTAAGTTGTGTTTGTGACAAGATGACATAAGACCATAATGTGATGCTCATACTTGAGTATCTGTAAATTGAACTTTACCTGAAAATGCATTCGCCTATTGATTAAAATATATCTGTAGAAATCACTGTTCTTATCACTCTTCTGACTTGCAATCAGGAATCAAGATCAAGAGTTATGCAACAGCAGCAACCTATCACTCTGTGTGTGTGTGTGTGTGTGTCTGTGTGTGTGTGTGTGTGTGTGTGTGCAGGAAAGAGATACATAGCTGAGTCAACTTCAGGGGATGAGTGAAGGAGTTACGTTTATGGAGATTATGGAGTTATGATGCTTGTTACCCTGAAATATATGACGAGACAGATTTGCATAAATGTCTGTGTATTTTTTCCCACTCTGAGCAACTAGTGCTTTTAACAGCAGGGGGCGAGAGAGAGGATGGAAGAATTCAACTTCTTTATCCTTTTTATTATATGTAAACTAGGGGGTGTATGTCTTTAACAGCATTACATCGGGTGTTTATGAGCAGTTGCACAAAAGGTTGAGGGTCACACATTATCTAAAATGTATGATAATACATCTTATCAGACAAGCGCCTCAATGACAGGGAAAATTCATGTAAATAGTTTTGGTACATGGAATTCTTATACTGTAGACCCTGATAATAATATTCATGATACATATTAAATCAATGTAGGGAAAGGACGAACTTCTAACACACTGCAGAATGCCCTTTGCTGTTGGCATCCCGCAGTTTGAAACCAAAAGCTTAAGAAGAGCCTCAATCTTCCTGAAATTATGCATGGTTGAACATTTGAAATGAGCTCGTGCATCAGCCCCAGGCGCTGATTCAGATTTGATTGGGGCAAGGCAAGCTGCAAGTGCTTATTTATATAACTACGTCATTTGGGAGGTTGGCCAAAGGGAAGAAGGATAAAGTAAAAAAAAAAAAAAAAAAAAAAAGAAAGAAAGAAAGAAAGAAAAAATGAAAAAATGAAAATCAAGTGTCGATTTTCCATTACAGTCATTCCATTGATTAAAAAAAAGTTGATGGTAATCAACAAGTTGTTTGATGAACATATTGTGTCCACTTATGTTACACGGACCTCAGAAGATACACGTATGAAGAAAAAAAAAATCAAAAGACTCCACCAACAATCTATATAATTATCATCATCTGCTGCCTTTCCTCCCTGGCAAAGAAACACTCCATCCATTTGCAGAAATTGCCTGCGGGAACGTTACATCAAAACTAATCATAACGATTAAAATCAGCTTTTCTGTGCGAGAGGGAGGCAATAGGCAAGTTGGAGGCAGGAGTGTTGTATGCAGGAAAAAAAAATAGCAAGATCCCTTTATACGATTTTATTAAGAAATATAAAATACATTTTTCGAGAAAGGCCGACGCACTGCTGTAGTGATCTGGTATTTTGCTCAGTTTTATTCTCCAGATTGGTTTAGACTTGGGTAGAGACATGAGCTAATTGTATCCTGATCTTTGCCTTGAGGGGTTTCGGAGCCCTGGAGCAAGTATTCTCTGTATTTTGTTCTGTCTACCTTAGCCAAGCTATTGCATTTCTCACTGGTGTAGGAAGGGAAGCAGATCGCGGGCGAAATCGGAGGGAAAGGCTGCTAAAAAAGATACTTTATGCCCATCTATGTATCAGGTAAGCGGAGATTTATTTGCTTTGCTATTATTTCCGAGGCTGGTTTGACTGGGACATTCGAGGCGCAGCCGCTTTTACGCATGTGCCAGTCGATGAGCGCCACAGTTCTACTTCTAACCCAAAATATTTAACCACTTCCTGGATATTGTTCGGTGTTTAACAACTGTATATTTGTTTAAGTGCTAACGGTGGACTTGTATTACATGTTTTCTTGCCTTTTCGCCGAATACTACCGACCTTCGCAGAGCAAACACTGTGGCAATCATCCGTGTGAATTCGCTCCTGGCGCGTTCAGCCCCGAACACATTATCGTCGCCGTTTCCCCGTCGGACTACTTGCCACATACTTACAAAAACCGAGTTTAGGCATTTCGATACGAGAGGTCTTTCCGATCTTAATTTGTGCTAAACCAGTTTTCATTTCCTGTGTGCCCCAGATCTACTAATGAAAGACGCCATTGTGGAGTAATTTTGCCGGAGGGGTTTTCTTATTTTGTAAGACAGGAGGTACCTATTCTACACACGTCAATGCAGATGCTGTGAATCACCTCTTTGTACTCGCCGTCGCTTTGTAACGAGAACCGTATCTATATAAACTGAAAAAATCTATGGCTATTTGCCTTTTGCTTCCCATCTCTTGCGGGGCTGACCTACACCCGTGCGCAGGGAATTCCACGGTACAGACGCGACACTGCAAATAATTAGATACTCCCGGGCGGAAGTCTGGGTTTATGTTTGCTTCTTGTAGCTGATATGTTACGGAAATAAAGTACTATATTTGGATAGTGTTATGATTTGTAGACTTTAACATCAGCATTACTAGTCAATGTTGTTTGATACTACTTGGGACACCGTCGTACCCACTGGCGAATGGCCACAATGGAAATGAATGACTCAATTATTGCATGCAACTTTGCTCCAGTACCTCACACTTATCATAGGAAGTGCGACAGTCATCAGATGAAGTTCTCTATCGAATTATAGGCTATGAAGTTTCTTCTTATCCGCTATTCAATGTTTCAAATTGGCCACATATCAAATGCATCGCATAAAAAGTATACTGTATTCGTATCACATAACTATTACCATTATCACCTGTTTGTAAATTAAAACATAAAAAGCGCACGTATAGAACAGTGAGGGTTGAGTTTCTTACTTTAGAGTCAGCTGCGTGGCTGTTCACTGGAGGGCGCTATTATGACAAGGGCATCAGCTGCCTCCACGAGCAGCATCCCACTCACATTGTGTAAGTTTCCTGTGATGAGGTTGAATAAGCATAAACTGTATATGACGCAGACATCAATAAACTTTTTTTGCAATATTTTGTTTCTAAACAATCCACCAAAAGTACCATGGGACAGTGTTACAGTGATGGACAGTTTTTGAGGAGCTTGAAATGCATAGGCCTACATCACCAGGCTATAGGGCCTAGAACAGGCTACTAGGTTTTAGACCTACAGTGACTTGAGGAGGTTACTCTCATCACGACTATCTAGTGACAGTTGTGAGCTGAGCATGAATCTGTGTCACACACCTGTGAGAATCTGCAAATGAATGAATGGACACCTTTAACAAATGTCATAGCAAAGCAGCAGAGACGACCGCTGGTCTTGATTATGTAAACACCAGTGTGTCTGCCCCCAACTGATGCTAAATGGTCTCAGTGCATTTCAGTGTAATACACTTGAGTTGCATTCTAGGATGTGAATGCACTATGGGCATCATGGGAAGTGGTTGCTTTTGCATCCAATACGGACCGTTACTTATTTGAATTAGGACTTTCTAAACAGATGGAAAACAGATAGGAAAAGATTTCTATCTCTTCTTGGTGTTTATTACGTTGCTGTTTTTGAAATGGAACTAAAGTAGTTGGGTACACACACATACATGCCATACAGTATGTATAGATTTCAAAGCGCTGACCTGAAAAAAAACATGGAAAAACGGTGCAGTTGGACTCGTAAAAAGCTGTGATCCATGTGCCAGTTTGAGATTTGTTTGAGCAAGTTGTGGTGTGGATGTGGTCAACAGAATTACACAAGGTTTGGGTAAACAAACAGGCTTGCGATGTTGACTTTGGTTTCAAGTGGATTGAGGAAAGTCAGTCAAACTTCTATCGCCAGGGAACATAGAAACATAAACACATGTTACAGCCTGTGCTCAATCCGGCCTCTTTGGATGTGGTGAGTTATTCAAAATGGCAACAGGTGGGAAAACTGTTGCAGTGGTACTTGATGTGATAAGAAACGGTAATGCAGTGCTCACTGCTCACAGCAGACTTCGATGAATAGTGTTGTACAAGTCATGGAGTCAGTTCTGTAATGATATGTATGTATGTATGTATGTGTTGATTGGCAGGCCTGTCTGCTGTCTGTCTGTGTGGTGAGGTAGCCTAGTCTGGGGGATTTTACTTGACGGTTTCCAGATGGTTTATGTTCCTGTGTTACAGGCCCAATTTTGGAAGAATAGAGTGGTTCTTTTTTGGACACTAATCCGCAGGACATGGTCACGGCATTTCTCTGATACTTTGAGTCGGGATGAAATGGTCGGCCTACAAGTGTAAGCGCTCAATCCAACTGTTCCCTTTCTTCCTCCCTCTCTCTCTCTCCCTCTTTCTCTGATACACACACACACACACACACACACACACACACACACACACTCACTCACATGATGCTTAGCAGATTCACCACTCCATCCACCTTCACGATGACGAGGCTTTGAGGAAAGCCAATTCCAGACTCAGACTCACTCACACACACACACACACCACAACACACCACACCATCTCCTCAAATTAGTCAGGGAACAAATTACCTGCATTCGGAGTGTGATCCCACGCACTTTGCCGGCTGCCTTTTACACAGGTCCCCTTTTGAAGAGCAGCCGTGTGATTTCTCCCTCTCTCTCTCTCTCTCCCCCCCCTCTCTTTGCCCTGCGGGGCTCCGCTGCCTTCTGCGAGGGATCCTGGAGTTGAATTTTAAAACTATGCATGGCTGCTGCCTTGCGCTTATCAGCGCGTGCACAAACGGCATGCAAATCGAGCCAGGATCACACACCGCAGTGGAAAGACCTGCACTCAAAGGCAGGCTTAATTGCTAATTGGGTATCTAGGTGTGAAACCCACACTGCCAAAAGGATAGGCAGAAATATGGATGTTTTTAAGGCTAGTGCGGTTGGTTGTTAATTAATTTATTCAATAACTTATTCAAAATGAGTGGATTTCTGGATGGCTTGTTGTATGGAAATGGCCCAGGAGAGCTTGGGTGTCAATTATTTCTGACATATTATAGTTTTGAATTGGGTTTTGTAAGCCATAAGCAGTCTGATATTATGGATTCAAAGGTAGTGTCTTATGATCGGCGTTTGATCTTTTTTTGCATTTCTGTTATCAATGAAAATGTTTGGGATGGGGAAAAACATTCTGTCTTTCTTTCTACCTCAAGAAAAATAATCACTGCCTGTGGTTCTATGCTATCAGATTGGATCTGGAGATGACTTTGAAGTCTGCATATTTTGGTGGGACTCGACTATGATGCTTGATTGGCTGGCCTGCTTTTTGGGGTTTGTGAGGATACAGGAGGTGTAGGGATGCCACCCGTGTATGTCTTCATTAGATATATATCAGAACTCCCTTCAAAAGAGACATGACATTGTGAAATGAATCCGCAACATTACCTTCCAATGGCATTTCCTGCATGTATGCTTTTGTGTCTGTTAAAGGAAGAGAGGAGGATCATGTTGCTTTGCTCATCAAATCGACTCCACAATCTTGCAACACTCCTGAATTTGGGCCAATGCTCAGAGGAAAAGAAAAATGCTATCAGTGACTGCTTTATGTGAGTAAAAAGGTCTTGAGACGCAGTGTGCAGAGACTAAAAGGGTCTGTGGAAAGGTCAGGCGTTCATCTTGGGTCGTGGGTGCCCCGGGGACATTGGTGTGTGTGTGTGTGTGTGTGCGTGTTTATCTTGAAAAGAAACAGAAGCTCTTAACGTTTTTGTCATTTGGTTAGTCACCAATACTCTGCTGTTCTGTTATAATTAGTGTTTTGTTTTAGTAAGGAAATGTTGACAGACCCCTCGACAAGGATTATTCTTGGTTTTGTATTATTTATTTTTTTGAGCTGAACATTGTGGCATAGGCTACATTTTTCTGCTTGAGAGGCAGCTTGACAAAGGATGGGCGCAGAAAACGGAGGACGAGGCGTAGAGAGACTGTGTGAAGAGGGGTAAAGGCCAGGTCGCAAATCCAGATGTGCGTCATGGGAAGACCTTACCTGTGCTTTTATGGTCCAAAGTTCAACCTGGGGCTCACCTTGTAAAATAGTTATTAGCAGAGGTCTGCCGTTCTGCGGAAAATGCGACATTACCTGCTATTAAAACAGCGACAGCCCTAAAGACCCCGAGGCACTAGAATGCTAATGTTGTCGGGGGCTTTGACTTATCCCAACCAGTGCATAGACGCAGCTCAGTGACTGCCAGTCTGCTAGACTAGAGCACCGCTCTTCCCTGGTGTGTGCTGCCCCCCATTGATTCACGCCTCTCCAGAGTCGGCAGGTTCAACTCGACAGCATCTTCCAACTTGAAGCCTGTTTTATGCACCAAGTTGTAATGGACGAAACGGATATCATGGACCTAACTCATCAGAAAACGAGAAAGCGACCGCGTCCAATCAGTTCCGTGGATGAGTCCGTGCACGAGTCGCTGAAACGAATGTCGCGCACAGCGGAATGCAGAGACCCCTCTTACATGTTCAGAGGCAACCCCTCACCTGCAACATCCTTAAAGCAGAATGATTATTCCGTTGCTTCATCGCCGGCAGGGCAGGTAATGGTGTTTTCAGTCCGGTCGTCTCCCCCAGACTATAATGTTAGTCAAGTTGCTTACGACCACCAAGTCACTGTTTGTAGTTGCCAGCGGTCACATCTGATTCATGTCCATGTTTTTATAGGCTTCTATGGGTACGGAGAGTTGTAGTCATCAACAGCAGAAAATCATGCTTGTTTTATTCGGTTTAAATATCAGTGTTCAGCTATTTTACGCACTTGATTTCAGCAGTGTTTTGTGGCATTTGAAACTCAATCTAAAGTTTTCAATTCCGTTTTCCACTGCACAATTAATGAATTATGTCTCATACCATATTGAAATCTAATGTTTTCCTATTATACACTGTTTGCAAATGTCAACATACACAATGGGTCATTCAAGTTGTTCAATAAGTTAAGATGTCACGTTCATCGTTCTTTTTTTCCTTTCTCATAATGGGCTTAGGGTCTTGCACTTGTGGTAGAGATTGTGATTGAGAAACTCAATTGGTTCTGCATGCCATTAGAGAGATTGCCTGCTAATTGTGTTTTTAGGTTATCAGGGAACATTTTCCTCCAAATCTTATTACATTATTCAAATCTAGACTGATTATTGTTCGTTTACAGTCTCTTTGAGATTGCTGCTCCAAATTAATTTGTTTTTTGGAAATGATTGCCCCACAGATATATTGTGGGTTGTGGTAACATTCAGGTCAAGGTCAGGAAATAGTAGGCTAGTGTGACACACTGTGAGCCAGATTTTATCTTTCAACCCTGATTAAGTAGAATACAAATTGGACCACACATATGACCATAACTTTTTCAGGAGGATGAATCGATAAAGAATGCTGTTGTTTTCTTACAATCAATATGTCTTGCATTGTTCTGGTCAACTAAAAAATAAACACTATTGGCACACTGTTGTTTAAAACAGACCTTTTGCTCACTTGTGTTCATGGGAGTGTTTATCAAACCATTTTCTGCCTTCTATCTCCTTATCAATTTCAATTGTTGATCTTGTTCATATGAAAAAAATAAAGGCACACTTGGCCCATCAATCACTATTGACAAGTTGTCTTTATAGCTTGTTGATTCGACCTGCCATCTTCACTCAAAATGTATATATTTATATATACTTGTTTGCGACAGGATAACCGCTCCAACATGTCCAGGCCCATGATCACCAGATCACCAGCCTCGCCCCTGAGCAACCAGGGCATCCCAACTTCTGCACAGCTGACCAAGTCCAACGCCCCTGTGCACATCGACGTGGGCGGGCACATGTACACCAGCAGTCTGGCCACATTAACGAAATACCCCGAATCCAGGTGAGTGCTTTCCCCCTGTTAACATATACACAATGAAATATTCCATTTCATGTTTTATCCAAATGAGCTCTTGCTCTGCCATCTGCATGATATTCAGAAGAGGAGGAAACTTGTATCCATCAGGTAGCATCTCACCATCAGGTAACATCTCACCTGGATAGCATGTCATTATTATTATTTTAGATACATTACCTTATGTTCCTCCTAGATCTAGTAATCTATTACAAAATAATGATGCATCTATTTGTCATGGCACTTCTTGGTACCCAACTCCACAAAGTGTCTTGTTCGGAGAATGTCCATGGGTTTTAGTCTGCGGCTCTTGCAGTGCGAGGGTGTTTTGGAATGACTCAGAGTACGAGAGTGAGATGATGCAGCCCATGTCAGACGTGTTCATCAGCATTAGCTGGCTGACTCTGACTGCTTAATGTCACCCTCTGACAGCTCAAACAAATGTCAAAGCTCATCCAGTCACACAGATGCACAACTCCAATGGAAGAACGGGGTGGGAAAGATTGGATTTTAGCATCAGGCTTGACGTTATTGAATGTTTACATCCTTATTACAAATAGTTAAAGCTATTTTACGATACCCTCATTTCAGTTAGACATGCATTATCACAGTGTAGCGTTTTCCCGCACTAGCGACTACAAAATGGCTTCCTATCCTCTATTATTCCGAGCCCAGAGTTATTTTCAGCCAGTAAACATTTGTGGAGGGCTCAAAGTCCAAAATGCAGAGAGACAAAAGCAGCTCAGTTATTCTGACAGATGTCACAGCAGCAGTAAAGGGCCAAAGGACACAGGGCCATCTGGAGGCTGGGAGGCTGCACTGTCGCCTGAAGCTAGGCCCCCAGGGTGGCATCCTGCCTGAGGCACCTCTCTACCAGCTGGCCCTGACCCCTCTATCCCACCCCTCCGCTCCTCTCATCCATGCCTTTTCATTTCTCTCTCTCTATTTCTCTTTCTCTATCTCTCTCTGTTCTATTTCTCTCTCCCTCCCACTCTTCTTTCTCTCTTTCTGTCTCTCTTGTTCTTTTTCCCTCTGTTTGTGCTGTGTGCATTGAGCACGGTAATATATGCGTCTCACAACAAAGGTGTCATTTCTTTAACACTCTCCTGAGCTCACACACTTGGAGTGAGCCATATGCCTTTCACACGCTCATTCACTTTAACCATATTAAGTGATATTTACCAATGCTCAAAGTCACAAAGTGCATGCTTTTTTGCCCTATTAAATAGGACTCATTTCCGTCCTATTCTAGTCATGTTTAGAGCATTCAGACTACTAAGAATAATCCCGGCGTCATCATGAAACATTGGTTACAGGTTGTATGTTTTCTGATATGATATTCTCTCTCTCGCTCGCTCGCTCTCTCTCTCCCTCTCTGGGTAGAATTGGCCGTCTCTTTGATGGCACAGAGCCCATAGTCCTGGACAGCCTGAAGCAGCACTACTTCATTGACAGGGATGGACACATGTTCCGCTACATCCTCAACTTCCTCAGGACCTCCAAGCTCCTCATCCCAGACGACTTCAAAGTGAGTGTTTGTCTGCCTGTCTGTCTGCCCTCCTCACTGTAATGTCCCATCAGCAAGTCAGCATTTGAAAAATATTCAGGGCACAAAATGGACTCCCTAAGGTATTGCATGCCCTTGGCCTTCACTTGGATTGGTGCAATGTGCAGACAGCTCAGATATTGTATGGAGTGCTAGAATGTCAACGCTCAAGTCATTGAACAAACATCATTTTACACAGTCAAGACGATTTGGTGCTAGGGGAAGCATTTTTCTATGTATGCTCTTGATTGAAGCTTGTGTGATAATTATACCTTTTACATGTTTTTGAACAAAGTCCCCTTAAGACATGAAAACCCAGCGAACAAATTACAGTGCTTAGAAACCTCAGACAAATCTATTTGCAGGAGATGTTTTGCTTGATTAAGCCCCTATGCATTGTGTGCTGACATCTGCAGCGAGTGTCCAGAAAGAAAGTAGCTGATCCTCACTGTGTGTGACACATTTGCATTCCGTTAGCTCACTCGCATGTGTCATTTAGTCCTTAATTACAAACTTGCCCTGGGAGAAAACAAATAATCACATTATCTGATGGACTGTCCACAGTTTGACTTAATCAGTGGAAAGTATGTCAGCTAAAATAAGCAAAGACAAAAGACCGGCCGAAGTTCAGACGGAGGCCAAATTCCCAACGAGCAGATCTTGGAGGCGTATGAGAACATTGGAAAGTGCTTTTAAAGCCCTGCAGTCCTCTGGGTGAAAGATCGGATCTGTTACCTTGTAACATGGGTTTGTTGAGATTGGGGTAGTTGCTGCAGCACTATCTAGCTCTACATTATAGAAATGTCACGCATGGTATGGTTGTTTACTCTCCTCAGTAATTCTCACTGCTGTTACTGTGGGTGAGATTCTCCCAGGTTTCTCTATGCTTTGTGACTGCAGTCGTTGGCTAGGTCTCAATACTTATAACTGGCCTCCTGTCCTCATGCTCACTGATCTGTAATGCTCACTGATCTGGCAGGAGATTGGAGATGGAACCAATATGGTGTAAATGTACTGTATCCAGTCCTCTCACCAATCAGTGGTAATGAAGGAAAGGAGACAAATAAAGGTATTGAGTAGTGAGACCGCCCCCCCACAAAAAATAAAAAGTTTAATAAAGAATAGTTGATTTGCCTCAGCATGCCCTCCTAACCTGGTGCCTGCCTCTCTGCTGCCCCCTGCAGGACTACAGCCTGCTGTACGAGGAGGCACGCTACTTCCAGCTGCAGCCCATGCTGACGGAGCTGGAGCGCTGGCGCCAGGAACGGGAGCTGAGTCGGGTGTCCCGCCCCTGTGAGTGCTTGGTTGTACGCGTGGCGCCCGACCTGGGCGAGAGGATCACACTGAGCGGCGACAAGGCCCTCATCGAAGACGTCTTCCCAGAGATCGGCGACGTCATGTGCAACTCTGTCAACGCCGGCTGGAACCACGACTCCACACACGTCATTCGCTTCCCGCTCAACGGCTACTGCCACCTCAACTCCGTCCAAGTAAGAGCCAGGTCACAGCAGTACTTGCTTAGGTTGCATTCCAGGTGGTCTATATTGTGTTCTAGGTGGTCTATATTGTGTTCTAGGTGGTCTATATTGTGTTCTAGGTGGTCTATATTGTGTTCTAGGTGGTCTATATTGTGTTCAAGGTGGTCTATATTGTGTTCTAGGTGGTCTATATTGTGTTCCAGGTGGTCTATATTGTGTTCTAGGTGGTCTATATTGTGTTCTAGGTGGTCTATATTGTGCTCTAGGTGGTCTATATTGTGCTCTAGGTGGTCTATATTGTGTTTCAGGTAGTCTATATTTCCAACATTTCAATAAGATCCATCAACCTGCTGTGAAGTTGGACTGCAACCATTCACAGAGGGTGGAATCCCAACTCGAAATCCGAGCGCGGAACTCTTGCATTAATGTCAATGGGAAATTTGTGCGATGATTCGAGTTATGCACATGGATCTCGTGTTAGGATTTCTCCCATACTGTAGATCTGACTGAATATTAACACACACATTTGATGCAAGCTCCTCGGAGGAAAAGATGTCCTCATTCCCCATATATGGTTGTTTTTCAAGATATATTTCCTGATTATCCCTCCACATCCCATTCACCCTCTTGCAATTATGATGAAACCCTTTGCCTCGGAGATTCATCAATAAATGAATAGGTACCGAAGCATTATTGAAGACGTTGGACAACTTGTGCTCTGCCTCCATCTTTGTATTGCAGGAAGTAGACTATATACCCCCTTCGCTCTCTGTCTCTCACACACATAAACAAACCCTCTCTCAAGTGTATGTAGTGGGGAGAGGCACACTCCCTGGCAGGTTGTCCTAAGGCAGGGCCCATAATCCTGTTTGGTTATTAAAGCACGCCGGCGGTGGGTGCTGTATCTGCGGCTAATGGAGGCAGGGTGGGGGTGTTTCGGGGGATAGGGGAGGGGGCAGAGGGAGACTGCCAGCAGTGGGGGGACCTTTGTAGTTTTGGCGGGGGCTCGGGCCTGGGGCTGGTTGGAGAGGGAGAGGGAGAGGGAGAGGGGGGGGGGGGGGGTTGGCTGAGCAGCCTACACTGAGTGGCAGAGAGAAAGCCCCCACTGCTCCCTGGGGCCTCTTTGATGGAATGTGATCTCGCAGCCCCTCCGGACACGTCTGTAGATGTCTGTGAGGCTGCGGGATCAGGGACAAATCGACACGCGTGAGCACGCGCGTGCACACACAGACCCACACAAACAATGAGAACGAATCAGGCTCTTGGTTTTGTGAGAGCGGAATAGGTGCCCCCTTTCTCCCTTTCTATTTGCCTTTCCATCCAATTCTCTATTACCATCTCATCACTGTCCTGATGTTGCTGTATCGTATTCCTGATGCTTCTACCTCTCCTGTCCTAGCCAAAGGATCATTTCAATTCCTCTGATTTTATTACTTGAGGTTGTGTCTGGCTGCTTATGACTCATTCTAACTGATCTCGATGGACTCTGTGTGTGACAGCCGAACAGTGTTCATCATCTCCCTCTCCCTCTTCTTCCCCTCCACTAGGTCCTGGAACGTCTGCAGCAGCGCGGCTTCGAGATTGTCGGGTCCTGCGGAGGAGGTGTGGACTCGTCCCAGTTCAGCGAGTATGTCCTGAGGAGGGAACTGAGACGGGCGGGCCAGCGAGGAGGGCCCAATTCAAACAGGATAAAACAGGAGCAGCTGGACTAGAGACCTCCTGCCCCCTAGGAGGCGCTAGACTTTTTTCGGTGGCAGCCAAGAGCTCGATGCAGTGGAGCTCTGTGGACTCTGTGTTTTTCTTGTTTTTATGTCTGTTTTTTTTTTGTTTGTTTGTTTTTTACTTGAGAACCACCAAGAGAAAAAGGAAAAGGTGCAACAGGAGATTTTTTTTTTGCCATAAGAAGATACAGAACATTTGATAAGTTTATGAAATCTCAAGGACATTTGTGATTGTCAAACCCCAACGAGAGATATAAAAAGGATTAATATTTGCCGGATACCCCAAATAAAGTTTGTTTTAAAACTTTGAACCTACATTAGGTTAGATATGATTTCTGTTATGCCCAGAAAAAAAACTATTGCACGTGTAGTGCATGGCCTTTCCTTTATTTTGGTGTTTCCACTGGCATATAGGCTAAATCAAAAAGTTTGCTTTATGCAAAATCTCAGTTGTCATAAACACAATGATTCTGAACAGAAGTGTATATGATTATTTTACACTTTTTTTTTTTTCTCATGATCAAAAAGGATGCAGATTATTGTGATATAAATGAAGTGGTTTAACTATAATGGAAGTTACCTTATTGGATTATGCTATAAAATATAGTTCACATTAGTATTATCAAGATTTTATGTCATAGACCATTCTATACTCACTAAATGAAAATGATTAAGTAAATTATTATAATAAACGTCACGACATTGCCTCTTTGTTTGGGGAAGTAAAAACTAGCCTAGACTATAGAGGTAATTAATTCAGTGGATCACATAACATCCCCTTCAGTGACAGACTGTAAATTATATTTGTCATTGTATATGTGTTTGTTTGTGTTTTTTACATTGAAATTGACACCTTTTTAAAAATGAATTTGTTGCTGCATACATGACTGAACAGATGATGACAAAAGATACCGTACTCTTAGGACATGTTTATATGAAGTTGCATTAACATAAGACTATTTCTCACATGACCTACCTACGCTCCCTAGATTTGAGTAAAGAGGAATGTAGCACAAAAATGTGAAATAAATATTGAACTGAAGTTGTACTGATGGCTGACCACTGACTGTGTCTTGTTATGGTGCTAGTTAGCAGACGGAGACAACTGGTTATCATTGCACATATGATATGATGCAATGGGGTGATGATGCCTGAATAGACAGCAGTAGAAATCATGTGCAACCAATACGTGCGTACATTACTTGGCCGACGTCTTAAAGGAACTTCACATTTTTGCTTAGCAATACAGTGATTTCATGTACTCTCAAGTGAGACGATCTTCTACGTTTGCTTTCTCTCTTTGCCCAGCCCTCTGTCATCTGTCCCTTCCTCTGCAATCACATTCTCTATACTTCATGGGTTAGGAACATACGTACAAAGCTTTACATTGTTGTCTGAGTGAGTGCTCGAGAGGTAAAGCTTTTCCTCTCTCCAGAGGCAGTACCTTGAATGATTTATTTGGGTAGATTGGCGACTGAGTCGGGCATTCTTTATTTAGTTATGTTGAATAAAGCCGACTTCTCCGCGCAAGTCCTGTCAGTTGTGTTCCCACATATCCCTCCAGGACCAAGATCCAAAGTGAAACCCCACACAGAGCGCTGTCATCTCGTCTTCATCCCTTTTGGCAGAATCTCCACTTTCTTTCGGCTTCTCTACGTTCCTCACTATATGTCTCCATTTCAGCCCTCTTGGCCTAGATTCTCCTTTTGACTGACTGTTGTTCTCTTAGGTTAGGGCTAAAACTTTGAATTGTTCCTATTGTGCACAACGGTACACCAGCTCTCAATTTGTGTTAGTAGTTTATCTTTTAATTAATTTATTATAATTACAGGTTATGTCTTTAGAGAAATTGCCAGTGGCTTTGTATCAACACTTATCAGTCATCACACCTATCTTGCCAAATGATGTTTTGCAGACGAATACGCAAAACGGGTCTCTAAACAATTTTCAACCAGAAGGTTAACAGAGAGAGGGAGGAAGCCTATTATTACTGAATGAACAGTTGATTTCGGAAGGCAACATTTTCAAAAGTTCAACTTCAGAACTCAAAGCGTAGTATCAGGGCAGATGTATTACTTTTTGTGTGCCCCTATGTCATTTTCAAGTTATTTTACCTGTGGGGCAGCCTGGGTAATGAGACCCTGTTCTGGCACTATCTCTTCCACTTTCTGGTTTCATGCCGAGTTGAAAAGGAATTAGAGATAGCCCTCCTCTTAGGACACCGCCAGACACAGAAAAAGATGAATGGTATTAAGACACTGACTTCCAGTCGTTTTTTAGAGGACAGGTTTTTGAAGAGGATGGTGCTAATTTGAGATGCTCCTCTCTCGGTGGTGTGTCTGTGATCGCGTCTCTCTCCTTCTCTTCGTCTCTCTAGTGATTACTCCCAGTCATCAAAAGAACAGTGTATAGGGGCCTGCGGACACAGGGCTCTCTGGTCCTTCCCCTCCCCAGGCCCTGCTTGCTCACCACTAGTGAAGGTCAGTGGATGGACTCTCTCACCACATCTCCAAATCAGCGGCGCTTACGGTGGCCTCGTAATACTGTACAAGCAGTAGCTGCTGTCCTTTATGAATGCCCTGCCATATCACGCTGATTGGATGATGTACTTTGCCCTAACAATTGTCTGTGCTGTTTCTCTGTGTCTGTCTCTTTGTATCTCTCTTTCTCTCACTCTCTTTCTCTCTCTCTTTTCTTTATCTCTCTCTCTCTCTCTATCTACTATGAACCTAACTGTAGGCTCTATAGGTGCCTTAAAAAAGTCTTGAGGGCGTGTTAAGCCCCTGAGATAATTACAAATATATCCTTTGGCAAAAACATTGTCTCTCTCTCTTTCACTCTCTCTCTATCTCTCTCTTTTTCTATTTCGCTCTCTCTCCCTTCCTCTCTCCCTCTCTCTCTCACGCCTGAGGAGCTGATGTCAGAGACGTTTCATACTGTGAGGGGAGATTGAAGCCTCATAAATACCTTTATTAGACTATAATGGCCACATATTTCTACCCGTTATTTCTATGAGAAAGATTGGGTCATTTACTTGATGAATGCATCTACAGTCTTTTGGGCCATTATATGTCCGTAGCAGAACATTCAGAAGTGTTATTATGTGACCCTGACTTGGCCCTCACTTGAACTAGATGACAAATCAAATACAATTGAAAGGAGACTACAGTATATTGAATGAGGTGGCCCATATATATGTCCCTACATATGACAAAATATTACATTTAAATATGTTTTTTAAGATTTGAGAGTTATCATAAAAATAAAAGCCTAAGATGTATCTAGCTACTGTGAATCAATCACACTCCAGGGTAAATGACTACAACTTACCACCAGGCCATGGTTCTGTAACAGCTTGCCCTCGCCAGCCCCAGCCCCAGCCCCAGCCCCAGCCCCAGCCCCAGCCCCAGCCCCAGCCCCAGCCCCAGCCCCAGCCCCAGCCCCAGCCCCAGCCCCAGCCCCAGCCCCAGCCCCAGCCCCAGCCCCAGCCCCAGCCCCAGCCCCAGCCCAACCAGTTTCCTCGTTTGAGCGGGTGTGCTAATGTGTGTGACAGTGCCCCAAGTGGAGGCTCTGGGGTAGTGGTGAGCCCACTGAGCCAGCCATTGTTTATTTATCAGTCTTGCCTTGAGTTATGGTGCGCTTGAGGTGAGGAATTTTAGGC
>NC_139672.1:10487740-10492740 GCF_951799395.1 Argentina silus | reverse complement strand
GTTCTGACATATTGGCAGCCTTGCAAACCTCTTCCTTCCAAGGCCCAAGGACGTCGCCGCCATTTTGGAAGGGGCACAGATGACCCTTGTGCTGTCCCCTGCAGCACTCTGCAGATTGGTCTAACTGCCCAAGAGGGACAGAGTAGGGAAGGGGGTGTGTGTGTGTGTGTGTGTGTGTGTGTGTGTGTGTGTGTGTGTGTGTGTGTGTGTGTGTGTGTGTGTGTGTGTGTGTGTGTGTGTGTGTCTGTGTGTCTGTGTGTGTGTGTGTGTGTGTGTGTGTGTCTGTGTGAACGTTTATGTGTGTTATGGGGACCTGAAAGGTCATGGGTCAAATAGATGGATAGGTACTTTATTGATCCCCGAGGGGAAAAATGAGTCACATGACCACCCCAGGGGCTTGTGGGGGGTGCGATAGGGAGAGACGGAGTGAGCAGAATGGAGAGACGGGGCGGAGCTGCAAGAAACCAGAGCCCAGGGGTGAAAAGGAGGTCAGTGCCACAGGAAGCGGTGGAGAAGGAGAAAGTGCCCGGGGCAAAGTGTCTTTAATGAGAGCAGATCCCCTTGAGGCTCTTCCCAGCAGCCCAACCAGCCATGTAGCCTAGCCTCTACACTGCTGCACAAACCCACAAAAACTGCTGGGAGGGAAAAGAGCGGCCATTTTCCCATTTTCACGGCCCACCGTTCCTCAGCCCGGGAGCCATCTTGTGAGGTAAACAAGTCCAACAAGTCAAAACATGTGCACCTTTGAAAATTACAAATTAGACCACCATTAAGGCTCCCTGATTCGAAAACTAGACCTGCACATAAGAAAAAACATATTTCACACAGCATTCTATCAATTAATTTCTACCTCCCTTGTTGTGGATGGATGAGCTGAAGAGGATCTTCCAACTCACCAATTCATCCCAAAGCTTTGTAGTAATAAAGTTTGCAAGCTGCAGAAAAATATAAGCTAATAAAAACAAGCAGGGAAGCGAAAGGCAAAGTGAGAGAAACACATTGGAAAATAAACTTGAGTAACTCATTAGATTAGGAAAATTATAAGAATAATAACCGTAAGCGTTGCCCGGGGATAGAAATCTCATTAACAGGTTTTTCGATTCCATTCTTTCAATACATTTGTTAGAAGTGCCAGGGAGCATTCAATTATCACCCGCCCTCTCACCTCGTAGACATGGGGTGACAAGAAGCCCCTGGGGACCCCACAGGGGCCACCGTTGACACAGAACGCAGGGGGCATTCTATAGTCATAGCAGGGGACACACACTACTCACTCCCCATTGAGATATAAGGGGCTTTCTGACCATGTGTTTAATACAATCGACACACCAGAGTCGAGCTGGAGGGCTGCTCAGTCGATACAAACGCACATATGTGCATGCACAGACACACGCACGCACGCACGCACGCGCACACAACGCACACCACACTCATATACACACTCACATAGGACTCACTTTGTATACTCGATATTAGTCAGGATTAGGATAGGATTTAACCGTACAATCAAATGGCGGAAAAAAAAGAAGGAAAAAGTGAAATAAACGGAGTTGCTTTAACACAGTTGTATGAAAGACACTAAGCTCCTTTTCTCTTGTTTCTCCTCTCCTTCCTTTTTTTCTTTCATGTGTTTCCAATCCCGCGATCGGGAACGGCCTTGGGGCTACATCCTTGGGGCCGGAGCATTGGAAGGCTGTGTTTGTTCTGGAACCGTCCTCCGTGGCCCTCCTCCCTCTCAAGACGTGACAGAATGCCAGGGGGGGTGCAGATCGGCCCACCTGGAGTGTCTCGTCTTCATCCAACCCCCCCTGGTGGCTGCTGCAGGCGCTGTGCATCGATGAGGTTTCCGCCCTGCAGGCCTCCGGCGAAGGCAACTCCTTGGAAAGGCATCACCTCTCAACAATCTGGAGACTCTGTCTTACTGATACCAGCCCCGCCACCCCTCCTCCTCCAATGGTGCAACGCTGAGAGGGAGGGACTGCAACTAATAATGCCAATGTGGTGGAGGAGGAACACACAAATGAACGGAGATGCTGTTAAAGTCACCATCAATCACAAGTCAGGAGGCTTTGATGAACTTCTACAAATGCAAAGCCGTATGTAAAAAAATGTTTTTCTTCCTCAGAGTTAAATAGTGACAACACCGGATTTCTGTACATTCTGTATAGTTTTCATTGTTCATCACCTGGACAGAACCAAGCTGGTCCTATGGAGGTCTACAGAGACATAGGAAGACTGTTATGCCTGTAAGGTTATCGATTCACATGCCAGACAGAAACATAGGAAAGCTAAAAAGAAACTAGTGAGGCATTATCTACTCTACCATTACAGCCTTGGGAAAGACCCCAATCCTCAAAAAACATGGACGCAAACAGAAAACCGCCAAAGATCAAAGAGGAATAACAGAATAAAGCAACAAAGTAACAGATACATAGCCATTAAATGTATTTACGCATGGAGCACAACTTAATTTCCTATATACCTCAAGGAGACTATTCTGTTTTAACATAGAGGTAACACAGATAAACAAAGCCTTGTTTTGCAGATCCTAGCCTCGAGGGGATGGTGTAGTCATTTCTTCTTTGGCCCTGTAGCAAGTGAGCTCCGCTCTGTTTCCATCTCTCCGTTGCATCTGAGGCCGTCCAAACTGCAGCATCTGCTCGCCATGTTTCATTTTATATCCATTCGGTTCGGCCTTTTGTGTGAAAACTGAGAGGAAAATGAGTTAAAAATCCATCTGTTGAAAAATGGGCTTTTTATTCTGGCAATGTTTTGGGCCACATTGTATGAAAAGTGAAGAGAGGATGACATTTGATGAAGTTAAGTTGGACTCTTGCAGTCAATCAAATAGATAACTTTGACATAAAAACCTGGATTTATGACTGAGACAATAAGCTAACAAGCCAAAAGTAAATATTGCTATATCTCTGCAGTTTTAATCACTTGTGTTTAGTGTAGGAGCACACGCACGCACGCACGCACGCACGCACGCACGCACACACAGCAATGCACGATCATACACACACAGCGTGCACACACACACACACATACACATGCACACACACGCACACGCGCACACACACACACACACACACACACACACACAAAGTCAAAGTTTTAGTGCTTAGTTTTGATTCTGCTCTTCATTAGCCACAGGGCCCAGCTCCGGTTAGCTCCAGTATTAGGCTCAATTAGAACAAGATCCAATTAGAGGTCTCCTTTCCCCTGGGGCAAGGAGAGGCAGGAAATGGAGACTGAGAAATGTATAAGTCGACAACATGCGGACACAGCCAACGTAAACAAACTTACTTTGTTGATCTCTGCTGTTGCTACGCAGGGAGTCCTCTGAGAGTTGGAGCCCTGCTAGTCTAAGCTATGAGATAAAACAAAATAAAAAAAAGCCCTGGAGCGAAACATGAACTCTGCGAACACAAGGGCTCCGACACCATGAAGGGAACGTCTGGGCTCCGGCAAATGAAAAGACCCCGGGGCCTTTTCCATTTACAGCTAAAAATCCAGCACTCGCTCCTAGCCAGGGCTAGTATCAGCCTCACAAAATGAACACTTACACTACGGGGGGAAAACCAACGAGGATCTTCTCTATAGTAGCTCTATTAAACTAGATCTGTTATTAGAAATAGAACTTCACATCACGACAGACAAGAATCAATCAATGTTGAAATATACTGTGTGAAAGGGATGAAAGGAAAACAGAAAGAGAGAGGGAGAGAGGGGGGGGAGAAAGAAAGAAAGAAAGAAAGAAAAAGAAAGAAAGAAAAAGAAAAAGAAAGAAGAGAGTGGATCTACTTTTATTTCGTGGCTGTGCACCTATAGAGCTCTCATCAGCAGTAACCGTCCTTATAGTATGGTTGGAGGTGGCGATGGCGGCCATGTTTGTATGAGCTGTTTGGGCTTGCCCTTGCCTGGGGCTGCTAGTGTTCCTCCCTGAGGCGGTGCATGGGGGAAATGGTGTGTGGTGCTAGGGTAAACCTTGACCTGCCTGCCAGGAGGCTGCTGCACACGGAATTAAATGAGCACAAACAAAGCAGGGAAGGGAGGGAGGGGAGGAAGGGAGGGTCAGAGAGAGAGAGAGAGAGAGAGAGAGAGAGAGAGAGAGAGAGGGAGGGGCATGGTTTCTCCTGTATCACCTCTCTGCGGCTCTTTTGTTTTAGCCTAAACTGACTGGCAGGTTTGTCTCTCTTCTAGGCTAGGCTAGGCTACATGTGTTCTCCATTGATTGGGAGGAGTAGGCTAGCTACTCAGGTGCTAAGGGTGACATGTTGACAAAGTGGCTGTTTGAAGAGGGGGTTATGTTACGGTTTTCCTTCATGTTCTGCCAAGCTCTGTTTATAAGGGGAAATATGGAAATCCCGTTATGTCACATGTCAAAATTGGTTGACTTCCATTGGCTCAGGGCCTGTATTTATTCATATCTATATTCCCTCGGAACATATTCGTGCATATGAGTTTGAACCCTAATTAGCGTAAAAGTGGTTTGGCCCCTGACTAAATATTTGTCGACATACTGTATCAGCGAGAGCATGGTATCATTTGCTCTGTTCTGTGAAACATAAACTTACTGAAAAGATCTCAAATTGAAACGTCAAGGAGTCGGTTTGCTTTGGATTCGTTCATACTTTACTGTGTACTTTACTGAGACAACAACCTTCAAAGACGTTTGGATTACATTGATCGAAAATCAGGCAGTATCCGCCATCTTGATTCTCCCTTCTTCACAGTCCTGGGGGCTCCTGGATAGAGCAGTACAGTGTGTATCTTCAAGGCAGATTCATTATGGCCGTGGTCAGGGGCAGAGACGAGACAGAGAACGCTCCCAGAGATGACTGCACACATTCCCACATCGCTTACCTGAGGAGGGCCCCGCCGAAATCCATTACGCACTTTTGAGACGACTCATAAACGGAATAATTAGCACAGCATGCTCTCTGCCCGGCTGGAAGTCACTCCCGATAATGAACAAAGGGAAGGAAATTAGCTTT
>NC_139672.1:10417740-10482740 GCF_951799395.1 Argentina silus | reverse complement strand
CCCTCTCCTTATGTGCCGGATGACATTTTCCTGTAACCCCCGTCCCGTGTAATGCTATGTGATGTGTGTGACTGGCTTCTGCCACAGCCCTCATTGGCCAAGTGCCCCTGGGCCATCGCTTCCTGCCCCGTGGCACCCTGAGAATTGTTGATTTAGCCCTGTCTGCTCCTTTTTGGCTCTTTCTTCCCCTCTCCCTCTCTCTCTCTTTCTCTTTCTTAGCCCCACTTCCTTGTTTCCCTTCCCTCCCTCTCTTTCTCCATCTCTCTTTCTCTCTATCTGGTAGCTTAGCCTAGTATCCTCTTTCAATTAGAGGAGGATGCAGTTGTAGTTTCCATTGAGACAACACCCCTGTTAGGTCAGGCGATGTCAGAGAGCTGTAACAGTAAACCGTTCCTTTAGTCTGTAAACACCAACTGTTAGTATTCCAACGCCATTCAACCGAACAATGGCAAAGTCTATCAATGCCGTTCGCTGTATCCCATTACCTGACTGTATATGTTAGCGACCGTGATGACAATGATGGAAGACGGTGTTCGAGAGTGGAAGATAGATGTGATAGCCTGTATGAGAACGAATGAATGATATGGAAGAAATAGCAGAGAAATGTTTTAAAAATGCATCCCCGGAGCTATTGTGATGAACATCACAGGTTGGCAGTGTCGAATTTTCAGGCCTTCATATACAGTACCATCAAATTGCCCGTCTTTTACTCAAAGATACTGTTGGTATACCCTGCAGGGAATGAGTAAAGGCTAAGGACTGCCTTGGTGTGTGTATCTGTCGACATTTGACAAGCAGAAAAGGGACAGTGTTGAGAATGTAGCCTTTCATGACCCAACACACTCTGACAGCTTGGCCATTGCTCGGGGATATAAGCGTTGTTGTTTTTTTAATCTGACAATTTTAAGCAAACCGACTCTCTCTCGATGGATTCAATTGTTCTGAGAGCCTTTGAGGCTGTGTATGTTAAAGCGCAGAGACAAAAAAACATGTCAGAAGCCAGTAGATTCTGCTCACTGTTAGCTAGACTCAAACTGTCAGTCTTTAGGACAAAAGTGAAATGAACGTGTAAGTGATATAATGAATGCACTGCGTCTATGCAACACTGCGCCCTGCTGGCGGAAAGTGGTACTAGCTTTTCTGAGCTCAGCTGCACTGTGTAGCAACACTCTGTAGAAGAGGACTGATATAACCTTAACTCCCAAGGGTTGTGTGTATGTGTGCCTGTGTGCCTCTGTGTGTGTGTGTGTGTGTGTGTGTGTTTTGCCCTTGAAGCAGTTATCTTATCTACACCTGAGGACATTGCCTACTGATAAATTTAAACACCCCAAGAGGGACCTGCTTTGAAATACAGCCACAGGGTAACACATTAGAATGACAAAATGTAGATCCTAAAAGTGAAATGTGCATACGAATTGAAATCAACACAGGGGAGCACATTGATTTTATTAGACAGTATTACTGCAGTCAGTGGAAGAGGACGCTGCACCTACAGCGTCATTAGAATTGTCATTATAGGACATTTATTTTCTGGATTCAGGTACTAAAAACATACATGTCAGTTTTCAGATTATATTATTCTATTGACTGCTGCTATGCATACAGTAAATACACTGCCTAAGGGCTGTGTGTGTGTGTGTGTGTGTGTGTGTGTGTGAGTGTGTGTGTGTGTGTGTGTGTATGTGTGTGTGTGTGTGTGTGTGTGTGTGCGTGTGTGCAAATGAGTGAGAGAGAGAGCGAGAGAGAGAGAGAGAGAACAAGATATGCTGGGTTGGGGTGTTTGTGCATGTGCGGTTTATACTGTTTAGAATGTGTGTTGTACACACACTAATGTGTCTGCAATATGTGTACACAATTGTTTTGTGTGTGTGTGTGTGTGTGTGTGTGTGTGTGCGTGTGTGTGTGTGTGTGTGTGTGTGTGTGTGTGTAGGCCTATGTGTTTCTGTGTGTGTGTGTGTGTTTGTGTGTGTGTGTGTGTGTGTTGTATGTACACACACACACACACACACACACACACACACACACACACACACAGACACACACACACACACACACACACACACACACACACACACACACACACACA
The DNA here is from genome assembly GCF_951799395.1 of Argentina silus. Taxonomy (NCBI): domain Eukaryota; kingdom Metazoa; phylum Chordata; class Actinopteri; order Argentiniformes; family Argentinidae; genus Argentina; species Argentina silus. The sequence continues at coordinate 10,480,654 of NC_139672.1, read as the reverse complement.
CCGTAATGCACTCAGTCTACAGCCCGCAGCACTGTGCATTCTTGCTTGGAGAGCACATGTCCCGGGGCCTCGTTCCTCCGTCGATGACCTCTGGTGGAGCCATTATTTTCTGCATTAATGACGAACAGGCAACAGCAGCAGCAGCAAGCGATGAGAGAGAGAGATGGGCTTTGTCCCCGGGCTCTGTAGCTCTGATTATATGGGCAACAACAACGGCAGCTAGGAATAAAAAAAAGAAAAGCAAAAAAAAACAAGAGAGTCTTCCCACAAGCAGTTGAAAACAGAAGAAGAGGCAGCTCAGCTCATCTCAGCTCTGCTCAGCTCAGCGCTAGGACATAAGCTGCTCTCGGTCTATTGACGAGATGGATCAGATAACCTCCTGTGTCTGAGAGGATTACCCAGAGTGAACTTTGGGTAAAAGTTTAAAAGTGTCTTATTTGGTGCGTTTCTTTTGTTATTCCGAATCACTTTCTCTATCACTACCCCCCCCCCCCCCCCCCAGCTTCAAGATCACGGTAGCAAGGTGTCTCCGTTAGTTTTTTTTCTAGTTTTTAGTTTTTAAGGGCTCCTTGAAACAATTTACAATGTTTACCTGTTCAAATTGAATTCAAAATGCTGAACAGATAATGAAAATAGGACAGGAACGTTCATCCTAAATGAACACATCTGCACTATCCTTCCCGCACATCATCCCCTAGTAACTGACACTGTCTCCTGATGTGTGACAACTCAGCTACAACAACCTAGAAAACAGTTTTACCGACAGGATACAGCCCTGTCCCCTGAAATCAACTTGTTCCTACCCACTCATCTCTCAAACAAGACAAATTGCAGACAAATTGCACTCGCTCTTGCCACGGCAACCGTCGCAAACGAACGGGAAAGGCAAAAGCAACCCACTCAGGAAATCCTGGCTCAGGGAGACGAGTCTAAATGAAGGACTTTACCATTCACCATTATGTCTTTGGTAGAGAGTCAGAGGGACCCCCTGGGGCTCTTCGAGTGGCAGCACGCACAACTTTTCAAAGGGCTCCCAGATTAAAGTCACTGAAGTTTCCCACTGGGGTCTGAGGCCGGGATCCCATTAAGCCAGCCCCTACCACACCGCCGGCCATAATTGTGTCTTTGAGAATTCAGAGCAGCGGATGCTTGATAAGCGAATTTAGGGTGAAATAAAAGAGAGAGGAGTCGAGGCAAAAAAAAGGCATCTCGTTGGACCACCATTAAGACACTTCCCTAGCGCCCCTCGCTAATTCGTTTTAAATGACTGAGGGAGAGGTGAGCACTTCATAAAGCAAGTCAAGGCTACTCTTCGTTTGCGGGAGGAGCCGTGGTGCGGGGCTCCAGAATGCTGATAAATGAAAACATTGCCTTTATGGACACTTATTAGGCCTAGTCTACCCTGCCACTGCTGAGGTGATGAACAGTAGTGATCTTTTTTGTACACCACTGTGAATCAAATTAAGGAGGAATAATATGTAGGATGATTTTTTGTAATGAGAGTAATAATAAGCTCATAATATAGGATGAATGTTCATTGAATTTGATGAAAAGCAGTCTAAATAATATGCTAGTATCCTACTAAAGATTGCTACTAACAGATATTGTAGTATCTGTATGCACAAGACAAGCTACATAAAATAAAGCTTGAGAAATAGCATGATACATTATTCAAATCCTCCTTCTAGAGTATACAGTAGGTCAATGGAAAAATGATTGCCAATTGTAATTGCCAGTATGGTATATGGCAAAAACATGAGGGTTATCATATTGTGCAATCTTGATATCATACCTGTATTAGATGTGATTCTTAAAATGAATGTATTTATTAGCATATATAATTAGAATGTATATATGGATACATTTCAGGATAAACCATGCATTGTAAATCACCCCTAATTATCATCTATGTAAAACTATGCATTTTGAAAATAGACATTATGCAATACATGGTTCTTATTTGTGGGACCACAGAGATAAATGCATCTGGTGCATCTTAAAAATGCCAAACACTTTTGACAGAGATCGTAGTTTAATTGAGTTGTGTGCTGAGTTACATGAAATTAAGCAAATGTGCACAGTCATCTTTTTCTCAGCAAAACAAGAGTAGAAAACGTAACCATGTGAATAACAACAAAGATGATACATAAACAAGTGGACTTTATTAAGCCTTTTGATCCATTTACATGTACTGTTTCAAAGTAGCTAGTTCAATGAAAAACAACATACTGTAACCTTGAATAAGCAGCTATACTTATGCAGCTGAAACCCAATTTGAGAAATGTATGATGAACCTACATTTTTCACGTAAATCATATTGACATCAACGAGATTTGCATGAAAATGACGGTTACATCGCAGATCTCAAGTTAGGACTCAGTCAAAATGAACTGTAGTTGGGACTGTAAACCTTGTGACACTTTCTGATATTTGCAGACCAAACATGCTGCTTTTATCCAAGTGCTAAACGGAAGACTGGGGTTTAAGTAACAATTTTATGTGGATTTTTTGGCCTTTTTCTTCTCTGCCTCCTCTTCCTTCTCTTTCTCAATCTCCGCCACAAGGGTCTCGATTTCTTTGGACTCCAGTAACTACAAACAGCCAAGAAAACAACCGTTAGAGATACAAATACAATTGCATACCGCAAGGAATTAGGACAGTGGAAAAAAGGTTGCCAGACATCAACACTGATGCTGCATGATTTTAGCCATTGCATCAGATTTTTGGAGAAATGTGTTCCACGTAAAGCTAAGTGTTCACAAACTATTCAAAATCAATCAGATCCTTTATCAATCTTACAAAAACCCACCACCTGTCTGTATAAATCTTAAGAACATCTCTCTTTCTTGTTACATATGAAAATCCCATCTGCTGTGCTGGACTTACTAAAAACACAGAGGTAACAACTTTTGATGATATTACCTTCAGGGGCTGATTCCTTCTGATGACAGCGAGTTCAATGTTCTTCCCACCTGACTGAACCACCTGTAGACAAGTTTAATGGCAATGTGAAACATGAAAAAGACGCGTGATATCCAACAGGAACGACCAAAAAAACAACATCTTATTTAACCTCACCTCAAGCAAGGCTTTGATGGCCAGCTTTATGGCCTCGTTGTCCCCAGCGATGGCTTCGTCTGTGTAATTCTTCTCAAGGAATTCCCTCACCGTCTTTGCACTGCGGCCAATGGCATTTGCCTGAACACAAACAAAATCATTGAATTCACAATACCTTTAAACAGCACGAGTCAATATTGTTTTGAGTGACGTCTTCGTTGACTTGCAAAGCAGACAGCCTGCTTATTGACTGACCTTCCATGCGTGGTAGGTTCCAGAGGGGTCTGTCTGATAGAGCCTGGGGGTCCCGTCGTAGTCAAATCCCACAATCAAAGCAGAGATGCCGAATGGTCGGCGTCCGTTGCTCTGGGTGTAGCGCTACAGGATATAAAGACAAAAACAGTCACGCATACGACGCTCAACTTCAAAGAAAATTTGAAGCCATTATAGCATTCAGCCTTATATTAACTTCACTGTGGGACCATATTTAGAAGTTACACCAATATGCAGCTGTGTTGGACAGTGCCTTCCATCGCGGGTCTCTCTCTCCCTCTACAGTCAATGCATTGTTTAGTTCAGAGTGGTGCCTGTCTAATGGATAGTAATGGTCCTCTGTGGCTCAGTTGGTAGAGCATGGCGGTAACAACGCTTAGGTTGTGGGGTTGATTATGGTTCCTGCTGGGACCACATATACTGAAATGTATGCAGTCACTGCAATTAAAGTCACTTTGGATAAAAGCGTCAGTTAAATGGCATATATTATTATATTATTTTAGTAATGCCAAGGCTATGCTGGCACTAGTGGTGTTCAGGTACTGACCTGTTTGAGTGTGGCAATGTATCGTGTGATGTATTCTACGGTGACCGGGTCTTCAACAGTAAGCCTGTGACTCTGGCACTCCACGCGAGCTCTGTTGATCACGATGCGGGCATCTGCAGTCAGACCTGAGGAAGGAAAATGCAGCATAATAAAGGGAGTACACAGTCCAAATGTGAGCAAATGGTTTGGGATATGAGCTACATCACACCAAACAAGCTTCCCATCAGTTCAGATCATGAGCACAAACACAGCAGAAAGATTTGCAAGAAAAAGAGCCTCAACAATAGGAGACATTTTGTTCAGTTACTCCTACATGTAGGCATAAGTGTGTGGCCATCATAAGTACCTGCGAAGGCCATGCAGACGTGCTCGTCCAGAGCACAGATCTTGCGGACAGTTCTCTCCTCCTGCAACTTGGCTACAGATTTCTTCTCAACTCCAAGGACAACAATGTCTTTGCCCCTGATGCCAACCTGGGGGAACGGAATGAAATGAAATAAATTACAATTCAAATACACTGAAGGATACAGTCTTGCGGAAGAAACTAGCTGGTGTTTCAGAACTCTCCCTTCTTAGACTTGACATGACACAATCACATCATTGATCATACTGGAATAAGGAGTGGTAAGTCAAGTGGTTAGACAATTGAGCTAAATTAGCTAGCCAGCTAATTTGCTCCAACATTAATACGACAGTGAATCAACGCGATGTAGTAGTAGCTAGTCGGTCATATAATAAACATGGATAATGTGACGTTTCTTTGATCTTCGTGTTTACAATGTGGTTAAGACGGAACATGCGCGTAAATGTAGCTTGAGACAGAAGAAAGTTGTCAGAATGACACAGCGAGTAGCTAGCAACATAACGTTAGCTAGCTAGCTAAGCAGATTTCAACTTACTGCAGTGGAGCCTTTCTTCACAGCTTCTTGTGCATATTCCACCTGAAAGAGGTGACCATCAGGAGAAAACACAGTAATTGCTCTGTCATATCTTGCTGCCATTGTGTGACGAGAAACAGATAAACTGGGAATAAGAAAGTGTGTTGCTGGCTAGCTCAATTTGCTAGTCCTGCGATTGAGTGTGTGTACTGCAGGAGCGCATGCGCATGAACCCTGAACTAGGACAATACCAAAACAACTTTTATTCTAGGGGTCATAATGATAATAATAATTTCTCATTTCATTAATGACATGATCACTTTTATTCTCAAAAGTAAATTGTATACACCGAGGTGGCAATATACATAATATGCTATTAGATGGGTACTTAGTAAGTAAATGGTTAGTAAGTAAATGGTTATGAAACATTTCCCTTTTCCACAAAGATCCCACGGCTATTTAATGCAAATAAATTGATCACTTTTTATTCATATAGCTCGTGTAGACGGGATAGATTTTTTGTGACTGTCATGTGTCAGTAAAATCATATTTTTTATATATGTAGTGTACTGTTAGTATGTGGATCTAGGGCTGTTTGTCCCCTTTCCGGAGCGTACCATTTCTCAATCCCCTGTGTCCTTTGGGCTGAGTTTGGATTAATCCATTACGAGAAAGGGGTGAATTAAATTTTTTGTAATACGATACATCCATATTACACCCTACAAAACTAAAAAAACACAATAAATTCATTTATTTTACAATCAACTATTTGACAATTTATAAAAAATGCTATAACTACCTCAAGGAAGGTATTGAACATTTCAATGATATGACCCTCTCCCCCTCTAACGGCGTACTACATTACAGAAGAGCATCCTATTCTAAGCTGTCTGGACTGGTCTGAGTTGTACTACAGATTTGCTAAGTGTTGTGTATGTTATAGTTTACTTTGCTTTTAGGAAATCACCATGTCGGTGGCGTTCGCACCTCACAGACAGCGTGGAAAGGGTGATATAACACCCGCAGGAATTCAAAAGGTAATTCATCTTTATCACGCATGAGAACAGAATGGAGGCGTCTAGCACCAGCTGCTGCTAGCCACGTTAGCCTAGCCAGCGGCCAAGTCGAACTGTAAAGAGGGAAATAGATTGGTAACAATGTTGCTAGGGCAAAGCGCGGTCGATATGAACTTCGCGGGAGGAGACAAAGAATATGAAAATGACTCAACGGTTTTGTCAATTTCACGGACGAACGTTGAATTGATCCCCTGCATTATTGGAGGCCTATGCCTTTTCTCAGCTAGATTGTTAGCAAGACGCGTCTTTTGTTAGCAAGGCACGCACCGACACAGTCTGACAAACGCGTCCTCTTGTCCCATTGATTCCTGAATGGCAAGGCGGGATGGCCACTGGGCTCCCGTGTCTCCAGAAACACAGAGTAGGCCTCCCCGCAAAAAGCAAAATATGATCTAGGAGTTCTTGCCCTTCTGAAGTTCAAATAGTCAATGAGGAAAACACAAGTTGATGATGAGTATTGCTTGTGTATCATTCCCTGATCCTCTTTTTCATGAACACACTTCACTTGAATAGGTCCTTGTCTTTTGCCTTTATAAATATAATAGTATTGTTACACTGTTGTGGTCCACTGGATAATATCTGATTAATAAATCATACAGTAGACCTCAGCAGTACATGTTATCCATGAGTATGTTTCCTTGCTTAACAGTTTTCGTTTTTGCTTATGTTTCAGTTACTGGATGAGAACAACCAGCTGATTCAGTGCATAATGGACTTCCAGAGTAAAGGGAAAACAGCAGAATGTTCACAGTAAGTTATCCTAGTGTCAATATATACACAAGCTCAATATTAGTGGTTTGACATGCAGGTTACACAGTAGGCCTATCTGGCAACTGAACTACTCCTCAACTCAATGCCAATCCATTGTACTGCAGTCACAAATAATAGGCCAGAGAACTGCATCTCTCTTCCTGTTTTTGCGCTCTTAAATATGACGTTACTGTGGTTATTGTTGCAACATGCTGTACATTGTCATTGACTTGTGATCTTCCTGTCAACAGATATCAGCAGATGCTCCACAGAAATTTAGTGTACCTGGCCACGATAGCAGACTCCAATCAGAACATGCAGTCACTATTACCTGCTGTGAGTATGGGAACTGGGCAGAGTTTGGGGGTTGGAATATGCAGGAACAAATCTGCAGAATAATCACTCCACATATAGGGAGAGAAAGAAAAATCAATTTGCCCCACTACTTAATACTTAGAGGTTTGCTCACCAAATGAATGTAATTTAAAAATAAAAAAAGGGATTGGGGATTGAACGTTGATTGTGGTTAGTGATTTCAAATCTCGGCTCAAGCATAAAATCTGTCCATGCCCCGAGCAGGATTCTTTTTTTAGGGGGTAGAAGAATACCCTTTCCGATGCTCTCTCATCAGTCTTATTAATTTTACAAATCATGCCACTTAAATGAAGGGCACAAATTCACACAGGGCTAAGATGCCAATTGAAGAATGCCCCCTGCATATTTATTACACCGCCAGCCAGGAACTCCACCAAATTTTGCAAGTGGAGGACCTAAAAGCACTGTGTTTAAAAGGCTGTCAAGCTCTGAACCTATACGTTCTGTGGTGCATGTGAGATTGAATGTTAACATTATATGCCTCATATGCCACCAATGCAAGCTTGCCCCCCCCCCCCTTCCCCCTCCCCCTACCCTACCCCTGCCCCCCCCCCCCCCCCCCCCCCCTGTCTCCCCATTGTTGGTCAAGGGGGAGATGTGTTCATGTTCACCTAGATGCTCTGTACTTGGTTTCAGAAGTGTGACTCCCCAACCCCTGAGGTAAAGCTTGAAGTGAGTATGGGATTGAGAAGTGGGCTTTAATGATGATAGGGTTTTTCAATTTGGTTCACACACAATCGTCATAGTTCATGCTGTGTGTCATATGAGCCCTAGGGATAGAAAACACAGGGACTTGTATTGTCTGTCACTTCATGCCTCGGTGATGTAAAACTGTTGGGGAATGTTTAATTGATGAATGGTAATGTCATAATACAATGCAGTGTTATGTTATGCTGTATGATAGTACGTCCACCCTTTACTACGTCGGGCCCAGTGGTTGCTTTAAGCTCGCCCAGGCAAAGTATAGCCTAAGCCATGTTCTGAAGACGAGACTCACGTCCGTTCACTGTGTACCTTGTTTACATTAATTATAATTGTTCATTTTTCAGATTTCTTTTTCTTTTCATTCAAGATCGCATGGCCACCCATCCATTTATCTCCCTGTCTCTCTCATACATGGCTGATACGTGTATCTGTTTAACACGGCTGGTCTCTGTGTGTGTGTGTTCTCTCTGTCTGCAGCCTCCCTCTCAGAACATGACCATGGGCCCCGGCGGGATGACTCAGAGCGGAGCCCCCCCCCAGCCTCCCCACGGCCACAGCATACCCTCGGAGGGCATGGTCAGCGGCGGACCCCCAGCCCCACACATGCAGAACCAGATGAACGGACAGATGCCTGGTAAGTGACCCCCCCCCCCCCCCCCAACACACACACACACACCAACCCTCCCCTCCTCCTCCTCCTCCTGTCCCTGTCTCACCACGGTTGCCTAGCAACACCACAGAGCTGCGAGAGAGGTCGGGCTGCTGAGCAATGATGTCACCCCGCCTGCAAGCTCCTCTGGTGGTCTCAGACATCTCTTCCCTGTGGTTGTTGTGTTTGTATGTGCGTGTGTGTGGTGTGTTTGTTTGTTTTTGTGTGTGTTTGTGTGTCGAAGCCAGTATTTTTTGTTTTGCCTTCATACTGACAATGTTAGCATTTAGGTCAGTTTTATGCCACAGGGGATGGAATTCAAACCGAGCAGAACCAGTTGTCAAGGTTTTAAGTGCATGTTAGAGTAGCTAGCAAAATAGAAATTGTCACGAAAGGGAATGCGCTATTATCATGTTTTGAAAACCAGCTCTATCCCGCTAAAATCAACATATGACCAAATATTTCTCCGCGATTGAACCGTCTCGTCTCTGTTTCCAGGGCCCAACCACATGCCCATGCAAGGCCCCGGGCCGGGCCCCAACCAGCCCCCCAACATGCCCGCCGGCTCCATGAACATGCCCCCCTCCAGCCACGGCTCCATGGGAGGCTACAACCACGCCGTGCCCTCCGCTCAGGGCATGCCCGCCCAGGGTCAGATGAACATGACTCAGGGCCAGCCGATGGGCAACTACGGGCCCCGGCCCAACATGAACATGCAGCCCAACCAAGGTACACTAGGCTGCCTCGCCTCCCTGACTGGACCCTCACTCACCAACCAACCCCAACCCATCAATAAATCAATCCAATATATTTGTATAGCCTTTTTTAAACAAAAGTTTTTATCGCAACTCACTTTTACTGTACCTTTCTTGGCCTCTGACACCAACCCATCGATCCTTTTGTTGTTGTTGACTTCTTCGGTGTAGCCGTTTAATGTTTGAATGTGTTTTTGAATGTTTTGTGTGCTTGTGCCCCAGGCCCCATGATGCACCAGCAGCCTCCCTCTCAGCAGTACAACATGCCCCCCGGCGCTGCTGGCCAGCACTACCAGGGCCAGCAGAACCCCATGGGCATGATGGGCCAAGTCAACCAGGGCAACCATGTCATGGGGCAGAGGCCCATGCCACCCTACAGACCCCCGCAGCAAGGTAACGCCCCTCAGAGCGGGCAAGGCGCCTGGGGCTTCAACCTCTCCTTTCCCTAAACCCCCCTTTTTTTTTTCCGTCTCTTTGAAGTGAAAAACTATTTTCACTGTCGTTGCTCACACAGACGCAGGTAGTCCATTACCATAGAACACCCCCCACCTGCCCACCCACCTACCCACTGGTGCCCTTAAGTTATTACTTCCAAGGTTGTCAGCCCCCAAACAAAGAAACAATTGTTTGGCGACTATGGGAGTCTCTCAGGTGATCTCCTGAGAAATAGTGGCCCAAGAAAAACCTTAACCCCCTCCCCCCCACCCATTTTCCCCCCACACCAAAAATTATCCCCCCCCTCAACAACACCTTGAATCTACCTGTGTGTGTGTTGTGTGCTGTGTGTGTATGTGTATGTAGGACCCCCACAGCAGTACCCAGGGCAGGAAGACTACTATGGGGACCAATACAGTCACGCAGGACAGGGAGCCTCAGAAGGTAGGAGAACCCTCCAGCCGCTCTTAGACAAAGCAAACCAAAAACCTCTCCGTCTAAAATATGGACTTAGAGGAGCTGTGTTGAGTCGTGGTGGAGAAAGGAACAAGGGGACCGGAGACCGCAGGCCTAAGCCATATACAGCACATCATTCCATCACCGCTGGTTGCCAATGGTTTCTTTCGGTTCTGGTGTTTTTAAATAGAGAATGAGCGGAAGTATGGAATGAACCAATGTGCGGAAAAAGTCAGGGAAAGTTCCGGACTAACTGTTGAGTCGGACTTCAGTGTCACAGTTCCATTAGCATGGTGAGAGGGAAGCTCTGATGCATTTGCCCGTCCATCTCGTGCTTTATACAGCGGTGATAGATAGCCGGTTACTGCTTCTGGCCAATCGTAGTCTTCTGGAGGTGGGGCTCCAAGATAGAACATTTCAGACTTACCTCAGGTAACGCTTTTGTCAGCCAAGGAATGCAAGTCCTCTACTCGCAGCAAATCCGGAGATTTTTAGCGGAAGTCTGAAACGTCTTGGCAGAAGCTAAACATAGAAACATCGTAGCCGACGTTATGGCAAAGAGGAGGCCGGAAGCCGGACTAGATGGACTTCAGCAGAGACCTTTCCTCACGGCATCGCCGGTCACTGATGGGGAGTACCCATAATAAACCACTTCCTCTTGCCTGTGTCAAATCACCTCCTTACCCCTTTCTGAGTTTCTCTGTCGTCCACTGCCTTTCTCTAACTTTCTGACTTCAACCTGTCCCTCCAAAGACACAGCACTCTACAGTCTCAAACAGCTGACATGTTCTGTAGATCCTCTCCAAAGGCATTTTTGTTTTTAACATTGTCCAAAATGCAGACATTCGTGTTTTTTTTGTTTTGTTTTGTTTTGTTTTTTTCTTCTTTAAAAGGAAAAAAATGCCAAACCCATGCATGGCAATCTTAATGTTTTTTTTTAAGAAATAATTGTATTGATGAATATTATATGACTGATAAGATATAGAGTTAATTTGTAATCCTTTTTTCCCCCCATTAATTGAGTTTTATCACCTCAATAAATCCTTTTTTCCTCTCGTAACTGAGGGCATTAACAACTCTTCCTATCTCCTTGTCAAATCGATGTAGGTCTTAGTGAATACACTTTGCAACAGCCACCGTATCCTGATCAAGGCTGTGATAGGCCTAATGAGGAGGATTCCTCACCACATTCCCACGAAGGAGGTACACCTTCACACAAATGTACACACCTAGTTTAAAAGGAAGAGGCTAAGCGAAAGAACATATTACTTTTTTTTTGTATTTTTTGACCTTTTTTTGTGTTCTTTGCTTATGTGGAGACATATTTTTCGGCTATCCCATGGGTTTCCACACACAACGCACACTTATTTGCCAAACATATCATAAAAGCTGTTGCATTCGATAGTTTGAAGACTAAAATGCTTAGCTAGCTTTTTACAAATTAACATCATCTACAACACACTTTTATCAATATTATTTCCCCCTCTCCCCCCCCCCCCACCCCCACCCCCCATTTAGACTTCCGTGGCCAGCAGAGGTTTAGTTAGTAGCTGAAGCTTGCAGAGTCTGTGCCCTCCTTTTTCCTGTCTTCATTTTAGTTTTTCCCTTATCTGATAATGTTGACCAAGCTTTTCATTATTTACTTATTTTTTTTGCTCCTAGGGGGTGTCAGGTAAGGATGCTTAAAAAGGTGTCGCAATAACAACTCTCTGCATCGAGAAAAACAACAACTGCTCACATTGCTCAAATTCCTCTCACTCTCTCTATGGGCTTCCTCACAGTTTTTTGGTTTCATTTCTCCTTTGATTCTTGTTGCACAAATTGTCCTCTCGAAGCGATGTGAGCGCGACCAAGCAGCCATCCAGCAGTAATCCAACATATGAAAATGTGAGCTGTTTTTGCTGAATCCAACTCAGCCTAAATTAGTGTTTCAAAGCCACAATCTGTAATTGGTGAAGCCATTTTTGCATATATAGATAGTGTGATGTATTTATTCTGGAAGAATATTTCTTGTAGGCATCTCACAAGCTTAATTAAAACTGTCTTACCCCGTCTTAACACAAAATATGAGGCTGTTTTATTTCATTATGTTTACAAACAGCAGGAACATAAACAAGCACTGCATAGCTTCAAAATATGTTTAAAACTTCCCATGTCGATGTCACAGACTGGGCAACCGCAGCTCTGTTTTTGATTCTGAGAGCAGTAACATTTCCCCCACCCCATCCCTAAGCTTCATGTGGTTGGATGCTTTTTTTTGTTGTTTGTTTTTTGCAAATTACAGATTGTGGCTTTAAAAGATTCCAATTGAAAACACTATTTGGCTGTCTGCTGTGTCGTCCTCGAGCTGGGGTTCACGCTCATTCAGAGATGGCTGGATTGCTTGTCCATTGAGCTCATGCCGCTCTCTGTCGCCCCCTGTAGGTAACGCCCAGTACGGCCAGCAGCAGGAGGCCTACCAGCAAGGTCCCCCCCAGCAGCAAGGCTACCCTCCACAGCAGCAGTACCCCGGCCAACAGGGCTACCCAGGACAGCAACAGGGCTACGGTGGGTGGGAAGAAAAGCATCACTGACCAGCTCTCTCTCGTTCTCGTTCTCTCTCTCTCTCTCTCTCCCTCTCCCTCTCCCTGCCTGTTCCTCCCTCTTCTGCCTATTCATTTGCTCTGAAAGGATTGCAGCGATTCACTACCACTCTGCTAAGGGCTGGTAGTCCACCCTCGTCCTGCAGGAGGCACTATTTGCTTTCTGTTAAGTTGCCTTCACACATTGCACGTCCTAAATACATACCTCAATCTTGAATATGGACCTCATATTTCCCGAACCAAACTACTACTGAACTAATTGATACGGTACACTTTTGATGTCACAGCGCAATCACGGCCAAAGTCAATTCGACAACCACCTCAACGTGAATTTGAAGGGGTTTAATCTCGCTCGAAGTGATGGATACACCGTCACGTTGATCAGAGGAGGTAGCTGGCAGTGAAGTAGGTGTGTACCCCTGGTGCTGCGCAGAGAGAGAGAGAGAGAAGGTAGGAGGGCAGGCTTATAGGCAACTACCCTGGGCAGTGTGTGTGGGAGGGGGAGCTACAGCTCTCCTTTTTAACCAAAAAAAAAAATCCTATCTGCTCCCCTCTCTCTCTCTCTCTCTCTCTTTCCATCTCACTCTCTTTCCTTCTCCCTTTCCATCTCTCTCTGAGCCAGAGGCCTTTCTCTCATGTCAGTAATGAGCTGGTGGAGAGAGGCAGAGGCTGCGAGGTGGGCTCCATCTGGTGCACACACACACACACACACACACACTCACTCACTCACTCACTCACTCTCTTTCACACACACAAACACACACACACACACGCTATCTCACAGGCCCCCACAACCGCGGCGGTAGGCATTACGAGCTTCCTAACGATGCTGCGTGGGCCCCTCGTTTGACTCCAGCCTCGGTCGGGCTCGGGCTCGGGCCGTTTGAATGGCGGCGCCGGGCGGAGGGCGCTACGCCACGGCAGGGCCCTGATGAAGTGATTTTTAATGAGGAGCCGCTCCTCCTAATGAAGGCCCACGGAATCTCATTGATGTCTCCTTGCATTAGAGGAGCTACGCCCTGGCTCCAGTCAGACCCCGCGCTACCTCATTACTGTGTGTGTGTGTGTGTGTGGGTGTGTTGTGCCAATTTAAACACATCATGGGCCTGAGCCCAGATTATCTACCACCACCAGCCTCTGACAGTGAAGCTATCGTTGTCTTTATTGCAGTGTATTAGCAAGATACTCACGGTAAGACCGGTGGGGAATACCCCCAAGCTCTCAATGTTACTAGAGGGCATGATATGGTAGATACATGATATGATATGGTAGATACATGATATGATATGGTAGATACATGATATGATATGGTAGACACATGATATGATATGGTAGATACATGATATGATATGGTAGATACATGATATGATATGGTAGATACATGATATGATATGGTAGATAAATGTAAAACTCCTATGACCGGAATTGTCCCGGTCAGGTCATGTGGACGGGAAAACTGGCTTGTCTTTTTTTTTTGTCTCGGCAAATAAATAAAACTTCTCAAACTACGACTCCCTATCTCTCCTGACCCCAGGTCCCTCCCAGGGCGCCCCGGGCCAGTACCCCCAGGGCTACCCCCAGGGCCAGGGCCAGCAGTACGCAGCCTACCGCCCCCCTCAGCCCGGCCCCCCGCAGGCCCAGCAGCAACGCCCATACGGCTATGACCAGGTGAGTATGGGCCCCACGGGCAGGCGGACCTAACAACCCCCCTACCTACCTGTGTGTGGCTCTTTTATGTGTTGCCCTTTTTTATGTTTAAGTTGTCAGAAACCAAGGAAACCAATAAGAGATATAGCTTTGAGCTAACGCATGCGTCAGGGAGTGTAAGCGTCAGGGAGTGTAAGCAAAAGAGGCAGGGGTGGAGGTGGGTAGTTTGTGCATGCTGATTGCTGATAACTGTGTGGGGGGTTTGTAAGGTATAGTCAGCTGTAGTCCGGGTTCTCCTCATTTGGAGACACCTGACCTTGCCACTAGGCCTAATTCCAGTGGCATTTTAAGCGTCCTGAGTTTTAAAGGCTAATTATATGCCTAGGCTTATATGATAAGTTCAGGGCAGTCATACAAGAGGGCTATGGGCTACTGACTATCCCTCTGAAAGCTAAGCGTCTCTCCTCTCCTCTAAAGGTAACAGACTTTGAAAGTGTCGGGAGGGGAGAGAGCTAAGCTTATCCTGTATGCCCTGTCATTTCTGTGGTCCTTTTTTTTTTGGGGGACCACAGCTACATATTGTGATATCTTTATCTTTGAATATTCAGGGGCACATGAGGAAATAAAGACGCAGGGATTTGAACCCCCTGACTAGCTCTGTAAGAAGCAAAGGTAATGGTTGCTGTGAAGACCCTCCACGTTCCAATCTAAGGACGTTTTTGACCAACTATACTATAGCCTTGATTTTGCATTTTGTCATGTTTCTCCTCTGTCTCCTTACTGTATTTTATATCTAATTTCCTTCTCTACTTTTCTTCTTTTTTTTTTCATTTTTTTTTTTTAACCAGGGGTCGAATACAACACGATACATATCAAGCACAGTCTGCAGAGGGAACATAAATGTAGATAGCTTGGAATTGGTTTCATCGACCAAATGAATTAGAATGATAAAGTACAGCTCATCTTCCGCTTCTTTACCTGTTTTCATGCAATTGATGACATTGAAATATTTGTTGCATTGTTGAATGATTATTCACTGTCAATATGGCAAAGTAAAGGACATCCTACCAAAGTCATACTGAAATTGAAACCGAAAAAGCAAGAATTTCATTTAAACGCAATTCTTATATCTTAACAAATTGCTAGAGTTAATGCCTGCCATGGATAAGTCTCTTTTTCGACCCCTGTTTAGAAATGCACTTACTTGAGTATTTTACAAGTTTTTTACACTGAAATAGCACTCATAGCACACTATGTACAATACTTACAGCAGCATCAGCCTCCTGCTGCAGTAAGATCAAGTAAAGTTTCCTCCCTGCTTTCACTAGTTACCATACCTGTTAACTGAGGCCATGCTGCCACCTGCTGGTTAACTACAGCCAATGCAGACAAACATAAAAATGCCTTCAAACCAGTAACATATGGTTGAATACCCACAGATGTGCTTGTTTGCATCCAAGTTAGATGTATAAATATTAGCATTTCCTTAACAAATGGCTGTTTGTTTTGAGATGCAATGTCATTACGATGTGTCCATTGACGCTCTTCCTCCTTCCTCAGGGTCAGTATGGAAATTACCAGCAATGAGCAGTCAGGACACTCCCCCAAGAGCCCTGCTCTAACCTCTGACCTCTGTTATCAACTGTTATCTGGACTTTAATAACGGCTGCAGCTCACTGGGACGCCCTGTCAAACACACACAAAAACACCCTTTGCTCCCTTATGTCTGGGCATTTCTACTAATGTACAAAGTTGATTTTCTCTTATTGTGTATAATGAGATGATCATGTCAAATTCCACGACTCACCCCTCCACTCCCCTTCTGGTCCGAGTTGTCTCAAAAGCAGCGATGCCTTAAAATGTAACAGAGCTGCCTTAAAAAATCAGAGCATTGCAGATTGTGAAAAAGGGCAAAAAAAAATCTAATCAAAAAAAATCACAGAGGACAAAACTGTACAGAATTCACACTCTTGTAGTGCAATGTTACTCCATCCTTTAGCTCCCTGATCATCAGAAGCAATAATGCCAAGGGGATGGTGGGGGTGCAGCAGGGATGAGTCCTCGCCCCAGACAAACTTCTACTAGGCCATGGTACATGTCAAGGTCACACGTAATGATGTAAAAACTGTATTTTATGCTTTTTAGATGGAGGCTAACTTTGTATAAGAACTTGGAGACTAGTACTAAATATTGTGTTTTTATTTTCTTTTTTTCTTTCCTGAAGTGTTGTCTTGTAATTTTTTGTTTTTGAGCTGTGTAACATTGTCCCCCATCCAGCACATTGTTGTCATTGTCCCCAATTTAGTTTTATTTTTTTGTTGAATTGTGTCTCTGCTATTTCAGTGACTTGTACATCAGATGTCTGCTTTGGGTGGACAGATACCTTGGGTTTATTAATGAACTGTACATAGAGAAAACCCTTAAAACAAACCAAGACGATCCACCTGTCGTAGAGCATCTATGCTGAAACTTGAGTTTCTTTGGTCAATGTTACTGTTTTTCGGAATTTAGAATACACGTCTGTGAACTGTAGATATGATTTCTATGATCAGCGTTCAACTCAAATGTCCGTGAAAATCTTCAGTGAGAGATTGGCATTTAACTCAAATGTTGAGTGTACGTCTCAGAATGCTTCCAGTGCCCTCAATTCCTCAAAAGTTGAAGTTGGATGCATAAATCAACTGTCAGAATATGGCCTTGACATTTGACTCGAGCCTGTTTTTATTGGACAGCTGGACAACATATTCAGTTGGGAGATATTCTGAACCATGCAGATAGGACTAATGTATAGTAGGCGTGGATCTCTGTTCTACATTATGGACAATAGCGTCTGTTCAATACATTACGTTTTTATCTGCAATTTTATGAACATTCTGCCCTACTGAATATTCCCATAATGGCGTTGAGGCTGTATTTTGACCAAAGTGAGTCTTGGCGGACGGTCAAACTCACTCATACACTATATGCCCTGTCTTTACAATGTTGGAAGCCATTTTTCCCCCAGAATAAACTTCAGTTGTTGTAATTCAAAAAGTGTCATGTTGTACGTTTACCATCGTCTGAATGATAAAAGTATTTAGCCTAAGATATAAGAAAGGCTCACAAAGTGTCAATGTCAAATATTATGTAAACGAAATGAAATGCATTAAATGTCATGCAATATTTTACATCTGTAAAGAGTTTTTCTATGAAGTCATTGGCTTGATGAACATTCTGCTATTAACACATTTTGTCACAGAGGAGGGAAGTAAATCATATTACAGTCAGCCTCAATGCTATAGTTTATGTTGTAGAGCAATTTTTGGAGTATGTTAACTTACTTTTCATTCTGCACCCCTTGAGAATGAAAAGATGTACTATGTATCATTGTGATGTGAAACTGTACAGAATGTAATTGTGAAAAAACTGCAACAATAAATTGCTGAGATTTTTTTTTATACTTTTGGACCCTCTGTTTTTTTAATGTGTGTGGGGCGGGGGGGGGTCTACACTTTGCCTAATGGGCATAAGAGACATATTGCGATTACAAAAAATGCTTTGAAATGACCAAGGCTACTTCATAAAAAAAAAAAAATATGTCTGGCCATCTGTCTATCATCAAAGCTATTTGTGTATGGACCGCATCTACTGTACGGTCAGTTTGAAGTGAATAAAGATGCTTCCACACCCCTGCCTGTGATGTATCCAGATGCATCTGGATAGGACCAGGGCACATTTACACCCAAAATTACCTCCCCCTCCCCCCTTCTCACCCCCTTGGCTCCCTCCAGAGAGGGAGAGGGACTACCTGTCACAGAGGGGGGAGGGATACAGATGGTACGCCAGATGTGTGGCCGGAGCACGTGACTGAAGTGTGGTGATGGTGTTAGCAGGGCCACTGCCTGGGCAGTACGTGTCCGTGTCCGTCCGTGTGTGTGTGTGTGTGTGTGTGTGTGTGTTTGTGTGTGTGTGTTTGTGGTTCTGTTAGAGCGAGAGAGAGAGAGACCGAGTAAAAGACCATCAAACCTCTGCGTGTATGTGTCTGTGTGTGAGCGCATGTCTATATATAAGTATCCACATACTACATGCGTGTTTATGTTCCGTGCATGCTATGCTCGGGGTCTAGTGGCATCTCCCAGTCACCCTCCCAAACCGCCTCCCCCCTCCCCCCCCCCCCCCCTCCTCACCATCCTGCTGCTCCACAGCTGGCCGCCCCACCCCTTCCCAGCTGCCACTGGGGCTCCCCCTGGCCCCTCAGCTTGGCAGACCTGCCGTTTTGGGCGCTCCCCCACCAGTCCTCCCTGGCAGCTGCCGCCCTCAGCTGCGCCCACGCAGACGGGGATTGGGGTCGGACAAAGTCACTCCTCCTGTGACTGTGTCTGGGGCCGCAGGGGGGTGCGAGGGACGAGGGGGTGGGAGGAGGAAGATGAGGCGACGGGAGGAAGACTCCTCCTGAAGACCCTTCCTGTGATGGAGGATGTCTTTTTTGGACACTCCGTGAGCCATGGATGCAGGAGGTTGGACACCGGTCACTATGATGTGTGACGCTGTTGAATGGTGAGGGAATATGGATGACACCCCCTCCCTTTCATGGTCTGTGTTCTTCCGTGTTTACTTCCATGCATGTATTTTCGGACACCCCTCTGGTCTTCTGACCACACTTCATCCTATATCAAACACTCCACAGTCATGAAGTAGACATTTGTACATTTCATACAAATAGCATGTGTAACCTTCAACTCTAACAATTATCATATATATATATTTTTTTTTTTAATCTGTCGATTTCCGTCTAGCCAGAAATGTTAAATCATGCCTTCTCCATCTGTGGAATATCAAGAAAGAAGTAAAGGGGAAGAACAATGATTTGCAGTTCATTGTGATTGGTGGCAAGGCAAACAGGAAGGTGACAGTGTTATTTCAGAGGATGATTATCTTGTTCAATATTTTGATAATTATAATTCAGGGCCACCATTCAGACAAGAGGGGGGGGGGGGGTTGAACCACTGAGGGGAAAATGACATTGTGATCATAGCTGGCAGGCAAGATGTGATCTCTCTCTCTCTTTCTCTCTCTCTCTCTCTTTCTCTCTCTCTCTCTCTCTCTCTCTCTCTCTCTCTCTCTCTCCGTGTGACAGAAAGTCTATGGGGAGGAATAAGAGGTAGTTATGGGGGGGAATGCAGCAGCCTCCACAGTTTAATTGGAGATGTGTCACACTAAATAAATGGTGCAAAAACAAGCGCTGACTGGAGGCTTGAGGGAGGGGCCCAGGGGAGGCAGCCTGCTTTATTGGGCAGGAGAGCTCTGCACCGCTCCAGGGTGAAACGGGGCTATGCTCAACTAAGGTACCCTCTCCACCCTCTCCTCCCTCTCCACCCTCTCCACCCACCACCCACCCATACCACTGAACTCCCAGCCTCTCGCAAGCCCTCTAGTCGGAGAGAAAGAGAAAGCATCGATTTGATTTGCGAAATATTGTTGTGATGGTTCAGTGTGTGTGTGTGTGTGTGTGTGTGTGTGTGTGTGTGTGTGCATGTGCATGTGTGCATGAGTGTGTGTGTGTGTCTATGGTTGGAACGGAGGCTAGGGGTGAACTTGGTGACCTGAAAGAAGAGCTATTGATTTTTCTGACAGCAATCAAGAAGAAATCGTATTCCTGATCTGCAGCATATCTCAATTCCAACAAAATCTATGAACATAAAAATCCTGCACAAGCCAAGTCTATAATATCTTTCCAGCCCTCTCAAACCATCTACACCAATGGATGTTTTGATACAATGTAGCCAGTGAAATTTGCCTGTCCAATCCATACATGACCTCAGAGCACCTTTGGGAAATGTGTTTTCCAATATTCTATCAATGTTAATATCTGTTGTCCTCTGCAATCTTGCCTCATCTGTGCAGTATGTATCTAACAGAGATTCTCTGCTCCTGATATGAATTGTGATTTACGTCTACACTGTGTCCTAGTAATTGGATATGACAACATCCTCTTCAGTCTCCCTGGGGAAAAAGAGGAGGGTTCAGTCTATTATGACCTGTGTCATGAATATGTCACACAACAACACAAAGGTCCACCATTTTGAAAAACACGTAAGGAAATTCAATTACAAGTCACTATGATGGAGCTGTCCTATTTTCTGGGAATAAAGGTTGTTAGGATGTTTTGAAGAAGATCATTTGGCAATGTTTGCGAGGAAGGGGGTCATAATTGCCTGCATACCGTATCATGAATGTAGTAAAACCTAATATAACCTCGTCGTATTTTCCTCGAAATCAACTGAAAAGCTTGTTAGTGACATGGGATTAGTGTGCACAATTGTGTTTCCAATATTTGTTGCAGTTCAGCCATCGACTCAAATGAAGAGTGTGCTCTTCTGTTTGTGTTTGAGCCCTCATAAAGAGTTGTCTCTGAGAGAAACTAGCAGGTATGTTACTATCAGTATTCCCACAGCCTGCATAATTGCAGTAATTTGCTTTCCCTTTGGGTAATCTGTAAACATGACTGTTTTGATGTTTTTGGCATCCTCCATTGGCTGGCTCTCTCCTCCTCCTCCGGCGGGGCCCCCCTATCCCAGCCCAGGGTGACACAAATAGATCCTTCCCCAGAAGGCACACGTAGTTCCACACGGGCGCGATCAATACGGGCCCAGTCCTCGCCGGGACGCCGGCGGTATGAAAAGCCCCCTCCGCGAGCCGCCTCTCGCCACGCCGGCGTTTTAGGGAAATAAAGCTATCGATCCTCCCGGGGACCTCCGGCCGTGTATTAACCTGGTACCGCGCGCAAATGAGAACGTGCTCATCTGGCCACATCTGCCCCGCGACGTTCCCAAAAAGCCCCATCCTGAGAAGAGAGGGAGAGGGGAGGGGGGGGGGGGGGGTGCGGAGGGGGGGCCTGCTGTTAGGGATGATGAGCTACAGCCCTACTTGACGCTCCCGCGGTCGGTGCAGGGGAGGGCGTCTGGTCCGCACACCCAAGGACTTCCATTAGAGGCCCAGGATGGTGGCGCTGGCTGACGGTCGATGTCGGCCAGGTTTTGGTCGGGGGTACTCCATCTCGGCACAGTGTGGTTCACACTCCCCCGATGTGGAGAGAGAGGGTCTGACCCACAGCAAACCTGTGCTCCTGATAGGGAGTGGGGACAAGGAGGGGGACCTCTGTCTCAATAGCTGCCTGGATCCTTTAGAATCAAAGCACCTCTGTTGTGTTGGCTCTTGCGCGCTGTAAATGTCAGTACTGTGAAAATACTCTAAAGGCTGGTTTCCAAGACACAGATTGAGACTAGTCCTGGACTAAATAACATTTTCAATTGAAAATCTACATTGAAGATGCATTTTTAGTCTAGGATAAGGCTTAATCTGTGTCTAGGAAACCAGCTCTTAATGTTCCCCATGGCTCTTGGAGCAGGATCCAACTTTTTTAAGTAATGGATGTTCTCATTCTTAAGCATACTGCAAACAAACTTGTATTAAGTCATTTTCCATCTCTTTGGAGGTTTCTGAATTGTGTGAATATTATAGGCCTTGTAATGCATAGACTAACAGTAAAATGTGATTTCCATTTTAAAATGAGATTCGTATTTCTCTACATAAGACATGATTGGCGTGTCTGTCCTTGAAAACCATGAATAAACAATCTGAAACATGAGATATTGATCCCAAACTAATTCACTCACTGGGATAAGCATATTATTATTACAGCAAATCAGTAAATATATTTGACTTGAAGATAAGATCCTGAATCTCAAATAGACACACACACACACACACACACACACACACACACACACACACACACACACATCTGGAATGCTTGAGGGTAAGAAAGGAGAAGATTATTGTATAATATTTTCAGCAAAATACAACTGGGGACATTTTGTTATATTATTCTAATTTCAAAAGTCGAAAGAAGAGATACCGGTCGATAGTATCCATATCTCTCCTCGTAACACACATCATACACACTAGTGGTAACAACACCACCAGAGCAAGACAGACAGTTTGGAAAGTTTCCCTCTCTGCTCAGCCTGCCCTCGCAGTGGAGAGCCTGGAAGTTCTCTGCCCCAGTTCTCCATGTCCTTGAGAGTTGTGTGCCTTCGGGCCGGGGCTGGTGGGGTCCCGCGGTGCACAATGTGTGCTTCGCGCCCAGACTCCCGCTGTAACTCCGCCGCCCCTGCGTGGCTCTGGAGAGACGCCAAGCTCCGAGGGGTTGTCCGCGCGAGCGGGGGAGCGTGCTCCTGGAGAACAGCTCCACCACACAGCCCTCCCATCCTCTCCCATCCTCCTCTTCATAACACATCACACAGGATAAATCACTGCACTGTAGGGTGGCACAACTACAATGGGATGCTTTGGTGGGAATCATTAACGCCTGGATAACTAGATTGATAGCACTAAACAATGTTAACTGATCTGTGAATGAATAAGTAAAATGTCAAACAAGAGGATAGAATGTAGGTTGCCAAAGGCCAATAGAGTTCAACCAAAGCATTTGTGGAAAAACTAACGCCTATATCAGCCATATAACATGCACAGTTACCTACAAAAGTACCCTTGTTTGTCACCTCGTTTACTTTGATTTAGCCATCAAAAGCCATGATACAGTACACCGCATTAGAGTAAACACCGATAGCCTACTTCCGGAGACCACTCCGTTCCACCACTCCGTGTTCAACAAATCTCTTTATATTTTATTCAGCACATGTGATCTGTGTATTTGTAATAATTAATATGGATATTGGCCAAGAGCAAAGATAAAGATCCATTTTTTTTATATTTTTGTCCTTGGATTATGTACCAGGGGGAATTCCCTTCCCCCTTTCTCTTCTCTCCTTTCTTTTTCTCCACTGGCTTTGGCATGGGGAATTGGTGGGATGAGAGGCTATTCCCTAAATAGCCCATGGCAAGAGGTATCCTTATTAGCATGCTGCCTTGCTCTCTGGCAGCAGTCCTCTAGGCCACCAGCGCTATCACTTACGTGCTGTTTGTATTTGTAGTTGATAGTGTGTGCTGTTATAATTGGAATGAGCTCGGGAACCTCGTTTGCTTTTGATCCGTTGCCAGCCACTCAGAGTGCTACTGGGCCACAGCTCTCACCTCCACGCTCCCAGAGGATCATGGGAAACGGCAGCGCTTATGTTCTAAAAAGCGCCTGACAGCATCTCATTCAAGGTCGAACAATACAATGGGTAAAAAGTGTGGGGATAGACCAGGGACAGAAAAGATGGGGAGAGAGAGAAGTTAAACTGATATGTGATGTAGCGTTGGGATTGGGGACAGTGGTGGCATGTGGAGGAGGAGACTTAAGGCTCCCTAAAAGCGAAGGGAAAATACAAAAGGGCCCTTTGGACTGTTAGCAGTAGAACGAAGTGGTAGACAGACACGCACAATTGAAAAGACTGGCACCTCTGCTGCTGACACAACTCATGTACAATACATTATACTCTGTACCTTCATACATCATACAGCACTATGAGGCAAAGCTACATCATTATAATTTATAGTAGAATGGGAACAGTGATAATGATATCACGCATAAGCTACACTGTAATATTAGCTTGCTGACACAAGCAGTAGACAAAACAGCATCCTGTAAAAAATGTTTAGAAGAACCCCAATGTGTCTGCCTTGCAGTCCGCTCCTTATCTGGACTTCATCCACTCACATGAACTTAGCTTAGCAAGTTAAAAATATAAGTAAAAAAGATACTTCTAATGATGTCTGGCTTGTGGAACATTTCCTCATTCTCCATGAAAATGTTTCAGGGTTCTGCTTGCTCAGCGGTTTTCTCCCAGAGAGAGCCGGCCCAGGGGAATTGTGGGAGTTTGACGCACCCTTCCTGCCAAATGCCAGCGGGCCAATGGAAAAAAAGATATCTTAAACTCCAAAGCTCAATATTTAATCAAGCTCTGGGTTACTTTTTTTCTGTTTGATTAGGTGAAGGGATTTTGCTTCTTCTCCACAAGGCTTTAAACTGCTGGAAAAGTATTTGACAAGAACTCCATTACTTACTTTATCTTTATATTGGAAAAATCTCAGTATAATAAATCAAATGTTCCTAAACAACATTATAACACTTCAGTGATAGCGACACAGATCCAATACAACTAAATTGCTGTTGTAAGCGTAAAAGTTGTCATAGAGGTAGTCACAGTATTGATAGTGGAAGTTTAATCAACATACAACCCACATATGTAAATAGACTCCTAATGATTGTGGCCTAATATGATTTTAAATGACTGGTCCATATTCCATCCCATCCTATCCACCCGGGGCTACAGAGCAGATTCACCCGAGAGTAACCCTGATGAGCTCGTTCCACCAGGGTTTCACCACTGCTTAAGTACAAACACCTGCTCAGATATTGGCAATTAGGACCTAATTAGCTGCTAATGTATTTGTAATCCGGAGCGAGCCATAGATTTGTCTTTTTTTTGCGTAGACTCCCCTTTTTTAATGTTCTCCGCTGTTATTGTTTTCCTCAGGTATTTGTATCCCGAGAACATTGACTAAGTGCCCCAGTTCATCATATGCAAATGGATTATTAATTACACATGCATTATGCGCGCGTATTCAGGAGACATCAAAGGGACCTGCAAGTCTTCAGATGATCCTCCCTCTGTACTGCGATCAGGTTACAAATGCCTGCATGTGCACATTTCAACACCCCCTTTTCAGGCAAAACAGCTACATCTTCAATTAACGCCCTTCACAGGAACCACTCTCTTTGCCTCATTTGAGTAACGCACATCTCTGGTGGTCCTGTTTGAATTTGGTTATCATTGAAAGCCTCAGTTATAGAATGTTATTAGACAGCTCTGTGCTTTATGTAGTCTTTGCTGGACAGACACTAGCTGGGATTTGTAGTGGATTGGGAACGTCCTGACTGGCAATCTGTCGTTCTGTTTATGCCAAGTTCATCCTTATCAATGGACAGTGAAAATGAATACAATTGTAGTCTCTAATATTGTATCTCCACTGAAATGATTCTATGTTTTCTATCATCTCTGTGGTGTGCTGGTGATGGTGCACGATGACTGTGTCTGATTGTTTGGTGTGTCATCTCTCCCTTGTGACCTCTCGCTTAACGACCTATACTGCAGATGCCAGCAGATGATTTATACAACCCATAATGCCTTGCATTGATTAGGATAGCGCCCTAATGGTGTACCAAAACACAACACACCCACCTAGTCCTGTATCCTATAGGAACATGTTCTACGTCTATAGAATAGCATTTCTCACATCCAATCAGATTGCTCTGAACGGGAGATGTGCAGTGTGTGCGCAATCATTTTAACCCTGGGCAGTCCTCCATTATCAGTCTCTGGTGGCCTGGTCTGACTAGGCGCAGCTAGCATAATTAGCAAAAAAGCACATGCTTTGAAGATAAACTGGCTAATAGAGTGTTCCTTTCCTCCCCTGCCTACCTGACTGCTTTATCCATCATTTATTGATCTAATTAATCAAGATTAAGCTGTTAATGGAGCTTTTTAGGTTTTTTGAAGTGGTGGTTTGGATTAGTGAAAAACACATCGTCAAATATGTTATGAACAGCCAGAGCCACCAAGTGACTGATGTCAAGGCACACACTTCAAGTTGAATTGATTTTGTCTTCTGTCGGGCGATAAATGATTCTAAATGGTTTCAGTGTGTAAGCAAACTGGTCAAAGCCTTTTCTATTGTATCCAGCCATTTGGGTCCAGCCACTGCATATTCATTTGGGATGGTGTTCCTATGCAAACAAATCAAAACACATTTGAAACTGCTTTCCTATAATCATGCAGTGATAATGTGGAAAGGCGGTGGCAGGCTACCGAGTGACACAGATAAAGTGTGATAAATCACAGCACACTACCAGACGGTACAGTATATCTTAAGGCTAAAGCCACCAGGTGGGGCTCATTCATTCAATAGAGGGAATCATACAGTAGCTTAATTTTTGGGGCAATATCGCTCTGGTCTTCTGTTAGGGCTCCATAGACATTTTTGTGTGTTGTTATTCAATAGTGGTTTTGCAGGACACCTAGAGACCAATCATTCCTCATTACGAGACCAAAGTGTTTCTGGTTGTCCTCATTACTAAAAAGGTAGGCTCTTCCCCCAGAGGTAACTTCATCAACACCCGAGACAAATCTATCTTAGGTGGTCTATTTATATATCTGACTCACTGCCACAAAGATTTATTTTGTGCTGCTGTCAATCCATCTCTCTAATGGGCAATGGCATCTTTTTTAGCTTGGGTGGGCGGCTGGGTATGGGATTCTGTGCGTGTGTGCCTGTGTGCGTGTGTGTGTGTGTGTGTGTGTGTGTGTGTGTGTGTGTGTGTGTGTGTGTATGCGCGCATGGGTGTGTGTGTGTGTGTCTGTGTCTTTGATTACTTTTGCACTTGTACACACTAACACAGACACGCACAATCACACACATCACACACACGAACTCCTAGAGGTCACAGGAGTCAGAGTCTCAGAAACCCACTCATCTCAAAGGAACGTTGTGCCTGGTGATCTCATGTCATTAAGATGATAAAAAAGCTATTTCCATTTGCATGGGTTATTAATGTGGACTAATGATGCTGAGATCAACACTGATATGTCTGCTAGTTATGGGGTTAATCTTCTCACTCTTCCCAAAGCCATGAAGATTAGCATCTGAAACACAAATGGTCTCATGAAAATCTCTAGAGAACTTCAGCTAAACTTTACAAGCGAAGTTTATAGGGAACAGCCATTTATTCTGAGGAAAGTGATTGCGTAAATCTCGGTTGTGTAAAATCTACTACTATGTCATAGAGAAGCAGTTACTACATAAAGGCATGTTAATACAATGTTGTTATTAAGTAATTACAGGGCAACTCCAGAGGTATAGGAGCCAAGTGACGCAGAAGGTCAAAACTGATACTGTTTCATTTAGATTTTTTAAAATAAGAAACATCGAGAGGAGTGAAAAATCTGTCTCTCTCACTCAGTTTGGTTTCGGCACAATCCCTTTCGAAAGGAAACCAGAATCCAATGACATATGCTGGACTGATCCCGACGTACAGCATGCATCAATGTCACGGCATCTGACGACTTCATCATATGAAAAGGCTCGGAGTTCCTGATCATTACAAAGTCATTAGTCGGCGGACAACGTTTCACCTCGTTAATGCACACAAACAATCATACCAGCAGCAGATAATGTTGTGTATGGTGGTGTTTAATGAGGGGACACATTTGCATACTGGCCCCCACCCACGCCCCCGTCCCCATCTCCCCCTCCCACCCCACCCTCATTTATAAAAATAAATCGCATTAGAACATCATTGTGGTAATAAAGTCTAGTCCATATCACAGGGATGTCCAATTTACAGAGCAGGGGATACATGTTATCCTCCAAGGACTTGCAGAGGCTCATTATGGCAAATTGTGTGGATATAGCACACACACATATATATAGTTATTCCTTACATTTAATTAGTATTACAGTGTTTAATGATATTATGTTCGATTTCCAACACCCACGCACGCACGCACACGTACGCACTCACACCCGCACCCACGCACCCACGCACCCATGCACGCACGCACGCACGCACGCACGCACGCACGCACGCACGCACACACACACACACACACACACACACACACACACAAACACCTCATGCAACCTCTCAAAACATCTCAAATAAAAGTTGAAACACAATCAAGTCAGATTGCTTAGAATCCCCTCAATAAATTATTGCTTGATTGATGTAGCAAAGTCTTTGATTATAAATGTAAGTAGTCAGTAATAATCTTGATTGCACTTAATTGTGTAGGATTCCAGCTGAAGTGAGTTGTTTTTCGTGCGATTATCAAAAGGTCTTGATTTCTCCAAGAATACACCAAAGGATTGAATGATTATGAAATAGGTTCTGAGAAAGCTGAGAAGATTGTGCTCAAAGTCGAAGGTCAGGCACGCAAAACACTGTCAATATCCAACTCTCCATAACTCTGTAAAAAGTTTCCAGGCAGGAGAGGACACCGGCTCGACTCTTCTGAGTGTGCTTTGTCTCTGTCCGTGTGTCTGTCCAAGTGTGGACGCACTTGTGCTCCCGAGTCAGACGCTCCTAAATAAACAGCGTGTTTCTCGATGCCGAACGGCGCACACGGCCCATGCACCGCTGATGTCGATCCACCGAGGGGTACCAGAGGGCCCCTGTTTGCTTGCTCGCTCGCTCCCTCCCTCCCTCCCTTAACTCCCTCACTCGTTCTCTCCCTTGCTCCTTCCTTCATGCCCAAATTGACACTTGGTGCAGCGGCGGGGCAGACAGGGGGCCTCTCCGCCCCGCGCCTCCAGAGATGTGGCCCAGCTGTCAGCCGTCTAATCCAGCCCAACCTCCCCCCGAGCCAGGCAGGGGCTCCAGGCTGCGCCCCCCCCCTCCCAACACCCCCCCCCCCCACACACACACACACACACACCCTCCCCACCTCCTCCTCATCCACCACCAACGAACCCAGAGGCACAGCAAAACAAACCTGCACAACAACCAGGCACGAACAAGCCAGGAGAACACTTAGTCAAATCAGCCTTGACCATTCAGCATAAAGCAGACAACCCCCACCGAATAGAGCTGAATCGTGAAAGCCAAGAGGTTTTACTATGAATCTACATCGTTCTTCGTCAGAAGCTGAAGTGGTCACTCTGTGTACAGATGAAGTTGCTTTAGCTGCTGAGTAACTTCTTTGTGAAAATGAGAGGAACCTCGTTCGAATAGCATAGAGTGGACTGTAATTGAATAGAATAGAAAAGTATATTCAATTCTTCAGACGGTGCCACACAATGCTTTGTTGTTTTGGGCTCTCACAAGGATCACAAGACCGCAATGTGCTGTAGCCAACTAGCTCTGATACACACAACCCACCTAATCGTCCTCCTTTATAATTAGCTTTCAAAGCCCTCACACAGACATCACTCGGCCTCATAACCATCGTTCAGATTACAAGGTGTCAGTGTCGGTCATGTTACTATGGAAACAATGATACAGATGAGATTACACAGGAATCCTTTGACGACCTTGAACAGTGGATATGAATGAGGCATGATTCAATATGTCTGTTCATTAATATCTGTTTACCAAGCAAGATTATTAAAGTTCTCTGTGTAGCTGCTGTATTTTCATTATAGTTTGAAGCTAAGGAAATTGAATTGTTGCAGAAATAACATATTTAGCGTGATATCTAAAACTCATTTTGTAGACAATGTGGAAATAAAGCTTGGTGTGTTAGTACAATATGTACTATATTCCAGTGTGTGTTTGTGTGTGTGTGTGTGTGTGTGTGTGTGTGTGTGTGTGTGTGTGTGTGTGTGTGTGTGTGTGTGTGTGTGTGTTGCACGCCTGTTGGCATGTGTATGTTTTTTAGGAGTATATGTGTGTGTGTGTGTGTGTTTGTGTGTGTGTGTGTGTGTGTGTGTGTGTGTATAGACTCCCTGTGGCATTCCCAATATCAGTATTCCTGTAGATGTGTTTGATGTGTTTGAAGCCACGTAGCATACCTTCCAACATGACAGCAAACATGGCAGAGGCTCCCCCTCGATGGAGCAGCGATGCACGTCACCCCTCAGAAGTGTGTGACGGGTGTACAAACCAAACCTACCGGGGCACGTTGCCTCCCGGGAATCCCCTGCCGACTACGCCACACCGACTGCATGCATGCGAGCAAAAGCTGTTCAAAACCCATTTCGCCCTCAGCCTTCAACAAATGAAACCGCGCTGTAAAGTCATAGACAAAACAAAGAAGAAACTAAATATGGACTTAACAGGAAGAGGAAGTGACACGTTACAGAAGCTGGTTAACTAAATCAGCTCCGCCAGCCGTAGATATAGATGACATGATAGTCCCTGTCCTAATGTTTTCTCTCTGTTTCATCCCTGGAAAATCACTGGTGTATGTTTCCTACATTCATCCCTGGGGAAATTAAGAGGCACACTATGTATCTCCTGAGGATTCCTCCAAGAATGAGAAAAAAGCATGCAGCATGAAAGAAGAGTGTAGGTGTGAGGAGTTACTGGCCTGGCAAAGGGCTTGCCAACACATCAAAATAGAATGAGTGTTGAACAAGACAGCAAAATCCAGAACCATTTACACCTGCCACGGAGAGTACCATCCTGATGCTGGGTACATTTCCATAGCCACATACACAGTCTGTGATCTGACGTGTAGGAGAGGTGCACCATGTCAAGCTGAATTTCCGAAAATGACAGGTAGGCCTTTAACGTGTTTTCATCATTGTTGTTATTCAAGCTGTAGTCACTGTTTTACCTTTAGCAGGGTTGAGTCAAAAGCAGACAGTGAGGCTCTCACAATTTGGCCTTTAATTGCATATGTGACAATCGTAACTGACTTGACGAGAGTGAAAAGAGAGGAAGAGAAAGAAAGAAAGAAAGAAAGAAGAAAGAAAGAAAGAAAGAAAGAAAGTAAGAAAGAAGAAAGAGGGAAGGAGGGTGGAAGGGGGGTTCAGAAGGGGGTTGAGATGACAGTAAAGAAACAGATGAGCTGGTGCTGCTGGTGAGGAGTTATTGTAGGTGGGATGTGTGGGATGTTGGAGGGGGAAACTAGGCCAGTGTCCTGACACAGAGCACCAAAGGCCCCGGCTCCCCTGGAGCCCCGTGTCAGCCCCTCTGACAGGAGAGATGGGACTGTAACACTCCATTTTTTTTACCCACCGACTCCCCTCGTCTCCTCTGAAGAATACCCCTCTACACACACCAGTCAGAGTTTGAGGAGAGCAATGCACTAGTTATTATAAGGAGGGCACATGACATGGGACCCAGTGCTTTCGCGCATGCAGGCTTTGAAAGCAAGCAGAGCTCCTCTTGCCCTATCTTGTACATAGCTTGAGTCATTGTGTTGTTATGGACGGATTCGTGAAGACGGCATGTCGAAGCACATGCTCACACTTACCTGGAACGGACATGGACAGCTGGCTTCAGAGAAACCAACCACCTTATGGCCACTGTATTGGAGATAATACCTATTGAAGCTGTTCTAGATGGCTAACCCATAAGATCCCTATTGCTCCCTCCCAGCCCCCATATATGGAGTAGGCTTAATGTAGGGCTTAATCAGGTGCTCAGTTACCTTGGCAATTAAAGCCTTGTTAGAAACATAAAACCTTGAGATTCAAACTGCGAGTGAGTCCCTGGTGAGTCAAACCACAGAGCTCCATAAACCAAACAAGGCTCTGTTGGGAACACTTCTTCTCTGTAGATAGATATGTAATTACCTTTGCTTGTTTGGGGAAAAAGGAGGGGGAAACTGTTTCACTCCCTCTTGTTTGCCTTAAATGCTCGAAAGTGTTTATTGGAATTAATTAAGATAAATCAACGTGTTTACGCTTGATGTGAGACTGATGGCCGCGTGTATCGATTCCAATATCCAAGAGAAAAAAAATGGTTTGTTCTTGTAATGACAATCTTGAATACTAAACTGTTAGTACACATTTGAGTGCAGGTTCTTGCGCATGTTGTGCACATTTCCTGGGTGAAATGTATTTGTAGAATCTTAAAGGCCTAAAGCAACCTTTTCAAAGTGCTGCAGGTTCTACCTTAGAAAAGAAACACACTGGTTTTCTTGCTTCTTCACATTTATGTGGAAAGGTGCCAGCAAGTCAACAGACCTTCATCAAGGTGTTTTTCTACCGTAAAAGCAAACTAATAGTGTTAATTAACTTGTTGCGAATAAAGTACAGTATCTACAATATTTTGAATTCATAATAATTAACAATGTTAATAAAATGATGCTCTTAAAAGAGGCAACGTATGTTGCATTAAGATCTTCAACACATCCAGATGTATACAATTAAGTTGAATCTTATTAAGTGTGCTTAATTAACTTTTTGTAATGTTTCAAATCTTGCTACTAGGTCTGCTAGGTCTACCATTTATCATTTATTCCCTATTGATACAGACCAGCCATTGCCATGCACGCTGAACTAAACTAGGGCATCTTTGTCCCAGCTGAACATACACCCATTTGAAAACAATGTTTTATATTTGGGCAAAACGCAGCGATAATTAATCATTATTTAGTGATGTTAATGCAAGTATAGTGTGCCTCCATACATGGAAGAATGACAAAACTGCACAAGAGCTTCATGGACTTATTCTCAGAGTTGCAAGTCCCTTCAGCACTCAATCCCAACCCTCCCCACCCTCTTCTCAGACTCTCCTATTGGTGTCCAAGAGACTTTTTCTAAAAATGACCAATTTGGTACCTCTCTTTGTCCTTTTCCTACATCTCTGTTTCTCCTTACCTCTCTTGACATCCTCCCTTAAATAGGCCTGGCCTGCATCCCACTGTCAGCCTGCAGGTGTGTGTGTGTGTGTGTGTGTGTCTGTGTGTGTATATGTGTGAATGTGCGTGCGTGTTGGATTGTGTGTGTGTGTGTGTGTGTGTGTGTGTGTGTGTGTGTGTGTGGGAGGGTGTTTGGGGAGGTGAGGGCTTCTCCAGGACACACTAATCAGCTCCCAACCAAGACCCAGGCAGTCAGACAACGGACACGTGAGCAGAAGTACTCACTATACACCCAGCCACCCCTCCCCCCCCCCCCCCCCCAGGCTGCTCCTTAGTATGGGGGTCAACCCAACCCCATCTACCAAACCCCAGTCACTCCCTCATCCCCATGTCCCCCATCACCTGGCTAGCGTCCCTGGTCCCCTGTCTGTCCCCCTCATGGGGGGTGCCATGAGAGAGGACAACGAGCAGCTGCTCTACCAGGGGACCCTTCTCCTCGCCGACTACGCCACCCCCACGTGTGCTAACCTTTTCCTTTAATTAACACCCGTCCCAACTTCCCTCCCCACCCGCGCACCACCGCCGTCCGGAGAGAGAGGTTCTCTGGGCTGGTGCTTTTGTCAGCCAAGTGGGGGAGACAGGGGTGGAGGTTGGGCGGGGGGGGGGGGGGGAGTTAGGGGGGGCGGGAGGGGGTTAGAGAGGTGGGATGAATAATGTGCTCGTGGCCTGGGAGCGAGGTTTCTCCTAATCCTTCCGAGCCCTCCTTATCCACACATGCCTTCATAGAATCGCAGCGCACCAGTCAGTTACAACAGCGCCTTTCTTTCTTTCAAGGGGAGATGTCGAACTAAATTGGACACGGTGATGAAACCAAGGCTCATCTTCATTTGCGGCAGACCTCATTATTGTCTGTGAGAGTCAAAAGGTTTTGGTCTGTACACGTTAACCCTGACTAAACTTACTTGCCCCGTTGTCTAGCATGAAGTGATGTTTTGACTAAGCGTCGTGAGCTTGTGTGAATATTAAGATGGAGGCGCTGCTCAGAGAAGCACAATGACTCCAGTGAATAGAGATAAATGAGCTGTTATGCTACTTGTTATTGTTTTGTTCACACAGGTAAGGCATTGAATTAATTGGCAGCGTTGTGTAGCTAACGACAGGCTACATGGCGACAATTACCCCTGTACTTTGTTACCAAATTGAGTGGGGCGAGTGTACTTAAATCCTGAACAGCCTTTTATTAGGAATTAAATGAAGTGCGATAGCCTCGGTTGACCTAGCAGTGGTCAGACACACGTAGGGCGCTAAGGTAAGTCAGACGCACCGTGTACAATGTTCCGCAGGATGGCCTAGTTAGTCAGAAGCAGCCTGGTAGAGATGGAGAAGCCGGATTTTCAACTTAAATACAACCTCCCTAATGAGAGAGTGGAAATGAGAAGAGAAGTGTAAGAATGAATCACTCTAATTTGGATCCCAAAAAAAAAAATCCATTTGAAAGGCCTCCTCTCTGTCTTTTTCTCTCATCTTGGAAGCCAGTGCCAAGGAAATAACGTCCATGCAGCAATAGGAGTGGAATTTTTATGTCAGACTTGGCTTGGGGTAATTCCTCTAGGGATTCTCTGTCTTGGCATGTTCGCAGTGGTCACCATTTACTGAACTGGAGATGAGGCTCTTAGAGGTCAAAGCCATTGTGAAGGACATAAAACCGACCGGAATGATTCTTGATCACACTATGAAACTGGCCCATTGCGGTTTAATGGCGTAGTACATGCCAATAATACGTCTTTATGAAGATCATCTCAACATGACATGCATTCTAAGGAAGTACATTGGCCTTCCGCAACAACTGTGCACTGTGTAGGTTATATAATGACATAGTGAGTGTGGTTACCTGGAAGGGTCTTGAGGTCTGTGTCATTATATGAAAGATAAGGTGCAGATTAGCCCCCTATAGCCTGAGTAATGGTATAGCACAAGTAGGGTAGAGCTTAGAATCCTGCGGCGTAGGTGATGATACAGCAGGTAAGGCACCCAGCATCCAGTGCGATGCATTTTAGCGTAGCATCCTGTAGCCTGGGTTATGATAGAGTTAAGTAAGGAGCATGTTAGCATAGCATCGGTCATGATAGAGTTAGTGGGGTGCGTATTAGCGTTAGCATCCCGTAGTCTGGGTTATGATCGAGTAAGTAAGGGGGGGGAATGCTGCCAGGACCTTCTCTTCATGGAGACCCAGAGCAAGGGCACTGTCTCCCCAGTCCCATAGATCAGCCAGCCCTGAATGTCAACCCGCACAGCAGCCGCGGCGGTGCCAGGAGTCCCCCCTCTCTCTCTCTCTCCTGCTCCCTCTCTGGCCCGTGATCCGCTGTCTGGTGACACCACTGCGCTAATGACCCGGTTTGGGAGTTGCTCCGCGGGGCTCCTTGGCTTGGGAAAGATGGAAGTCGTGGATATCCAACTGGAAGGTCACTGTTGACTTTGCTTGCCTTCCGTTCGGTCGACTTTGTGACACCTCTCCGTTACAAGGGTAATAACGTGCCTGCCACCCGGAACCTGTGGGTGACATCTGCAAGTATGTATGATTAGCGACAAGCGAATGTCAATGATAGATACGTATCTTTATATCATAGATCATATTGAAATAAAAATATTGAATATTGAATATCTACCAGGCGTATTTTATCTGCCAGGTGTATTATTTTGGTGTGTGTGTGTGGGGGGTATGTATGTGTCTGCGTGCGCCCGCATGTGAGTGTGTGCGTGCGTGTGCGTACATGTGTGTATGTGTGTTTGGGTGGAAGTGTGTGTGTGTGTGTGTGTCCGTGTGCGTGTGTGTGCGTGTGCGTGTGTGTGTGTTCATATGTGTGTGTCCACGCTGGGCAAAATATATTTGTATATTTGCCCTGGCGTTTAATTACTTAATGATTTTGGATACTGTAACTGTTCTGCAGGAAAACAGCAGCCTTTGCCAACCAACTTGGAATGCATGCTCCCAATTCTCATCTCCCTCTGTTATTTTCTTTTCTTTTTTAATCAGTTTGCTGCGTGAGCATGCTTCAGTGCTCAGAGAGGCCAATGTTTTCAGTCACTCCCCATCTAGATTCTTCTTCTCTAAGCAGCCTCAGGAGTTTGGCTTGTTGGAGCATAGTGTAAGGTCCCGGGAGAGTGTTCCTCTGGTGATGGGGGCGCTGGCTCGACCCCTCTCATGCCCAGTGTGGGTGGCATCACGGAGCGGGGAGAGACGCAGTGGAGGTCCAGACAGAGCCTGATGATGCTGCTTCTGTTTGACTCTCCCAGGAGCCAGCCTTATTCTCAGGGTCATGCATTCCAGCTAGCTCTGTAATTATAAGCAACAAAAAAAAAAAAAGTTGAATCTTCTGCCGTTCTCGAGATGAATACTCCCCCCCCCCCCTCCCTCCTCAAGGGAGACATTCACATCTCAGAGTTCTAGTAGATGGGTTTTAATGAGGCAAGTCAAGTGTGTGTATATGTGTGTGTCTGTGTGCGTGCCTGTGTGTGTGTGTGTGTGTGTGTGTGTGTGTGTTTATTTCATTTGTCTATGTGTGTGTCGGTGAGTGTGTCTGTGTAGGCGCGTGTATAGGAACATTCTGCCCTGGTCTAACGAGTGTAATTGACCGACTGCGGTTCCACGATGCTGTTTTTCACCATTTGTGAGGGCATCTTGGGTTCGGCAAAAAAGCCTTCAGTGATAATTATTTTTGCGAGAGAGACACTTATTTGGCATTAAAAAACTTTTTAGAGCTCTCATTTGATTTGCAGTAATATAAACACAGACAACAGGCGAACAAATACTGCTACCAAAGGAATAAAGTGAAGTAAACTTGGAAGGGCATGTTTTTGGACCATGTGTCTGAAGGCCCCCAGACTGACAGTGGGTGAGGGGGCGCTGGGTCAGTAAAGAAGGCCACAGGATTCCGCCCCCGAAGACCACAGATTCCGCTAGGGAACATTTCATCCCGCTGTGAGACAGAGTGAAATCTCAGATGCTCTGGCACGCACACTAACTGTGGCGTCTCTGTGTCTCAGTAGAAGAGCTATGGGTGGTGGAAAAACCAAACAGCACACAACTGCTCAGTTTTTGACTCCAGACACTTTGATAAAGCAACTTTTTTAGTTCTTCTAGAACTTGCTGGTGCTTGATGTCTCATTTTTGTTTTGCCTGATTATATATTCAACTATTCAACCATCAGAATAATTTCACTGTAACATTGGTGCTTATAATCATTGCAGCTTTGATTACACTTTACATAATGTTCTATACCTGTGTAGTAACTCCTTAATTATTGTTGTAACAACATTGTACTAACATTATTACACAAGGTTACTGAGGTAATTTCTTTGTAATTGCAGAGTAATGGAGTTGAATGGTTCTTATTACATGGGTTTGGAATAAGGAATCTCCCTTGAGTGATAACAAAAACCTTCTGAATGCTTGTACTTCGTCAAATGGAATGACAGTTGAACACAGGAATGGCGACATTAACATGTACTATATTTCACCTCATATTTTGAGAGAAGTATTCTCATCACTGAAGTGTCAGATTATCTGTTGTTCTATTCTTCCCTTTGCTTACCTTGTCACTCTCTTCCCTCCCAATTGTTTGATTTACATGTTCCCCTGCTCAGTGGGTAGGAGCAGATACACAAACAATTTTGTTGATTATCAATGTTCCTATTTGTTCCCTGTAAATCTATATTTGATTTCCAATTCCAGATTCATAGAGGGGCCCCTTCGGGAGGGCTCATGTCAACCTGTTTTCAGAGCATTGTGAACGACACCCTTCACACGACATTGTTCTCTGACATAAAAAAAACAACTTCTGAGCAGCATTCCGGATCACTACCGTACCTTAGAGAGTGAAGCGAGCAAACGCTGAGCCAAGTCAAGCCTTTTCCCAGTTACTTTGTCACTAATGAAAGTAGCAAAGAGCCCTGGAGGACCACGAAGCATTGTTTGTTTATGTTTGTGTTTGTGCGAGTGTGCGAGGGGGTAGGGGGAGGTAAGGGGAGGTAAAACCGAGGTGGTAAAACTTTGGGAGAACCGCCTGACAGCGCACCGGGACCGAGAGGAGGAACTTCGGAGCATTGTTAAGATTGAAGTTTAAGACAGCAGAGACCTCCTGACAGAATCCAAGCACCTACAAATAGATGTTTCATATGTGTGTTTACCCAGTGTGCTGTAGTTCAATGAGTGCTTTGAGCGCACAAAAGCACGTCATATCAATCTTTTGCCAGTCTTTCTGTTATTTATCTTTTGTACACGAAACGTGGCAGCATGTGGGTGGGGAAATGGTTTGAAAAGTGAAAGTTGCAGCGAAGATTAGAAGGTGTGAAATGCACTAACAAAGTGAAAGTCTTGACAGCATATAGGCCAGAAGTTCCCACTTATGCAGTTCAAGTCCCTCTGTAAGTAGAAACACATATCATTGTTCAATGTAATACCACATGACAGATACAAAATGGAAAATCCAAGGCTTCCTCACAAGAGTAGATACGAAAAAATAATTGCAAGCCTACAGGTATCTTTTTCTCGCTCAGAATGTGACTGAATATGCCATGGTTCTCTTCCAGTACGTTCATAGTGTTCTAGAGCTAGTAAAGGTTATTGACCCCTATATGGCCTCTTCCCATTAACCCTCATCCCCACTCTCTCCTTCTGACCTCTGTCTGACCTCTGTCTGACCTGTCTATGATCCACTCACTTCCTATTTTCTAAAACCTTGCACACTCAACATTCTGTGAATTAATCTGAATTAATAAAATGCTTGCATGTGACAATGACATTATTGAGGAGTGTATACTTTCTCTAAAGGGTTTTGAAACTGTTTTCTTTTTTTTCTTTTTTTTTATTATGACTTACTTAAATACTAATGAGTATTTTTCCCCCCTCCAAAATGAGCTCAACAAAATACAGAATAGAATATAAAAAGGTTAAAAGGTTCATATTGTATCGTTTGGGAGTTAAAATATCCCTCACAGAGAGAGCTTTCACACTTTAAAAAAAAACATTGCACAGACTGATGCTAAAACCTATGCATTGCTATAATTATTTAATTACAGTGCAATTAGATAGATACGCCTACCCATGTTAAACAGTACTACAGTGGTAGATATATTTATACTGAAATGTAAGAAAATGTGCATTATAAACAAGTCAAATCTGGAATGTTTTTTTTTTTTTTAACCTGAACTGGGCTTCAGAACGGCATGCCCATGAGCTGTCCTTCCCCTTAGACATCCGTGCCCTAGCCCCTCACTCTGCCTCCACGTGAATCAATCAGAATAAAAATACACTCATACAGGGTATCGAGATGTGCTTGCGTGACTGTGATTTTTAGATGAGGCCCCTGGTGGAGTCCAGCAGGCTTTGGAGGTAAAATGAAGAGTGAGAAGGCCCACTGCAGGACTTCCTTCTCTGGATCTCATTTTCACATAGCAGGGGCATATATGGCCTGGACATTCATGGGGAGGGTGAGGGAGAGCACGATAACGAAGGCACCATTATAGACACTCTCTTCACAACAATGAGAGAGGAAGAGAGAGAGAGAGAGAGAGACAGGGAGGGAGGGAAGGAGGAGGATGAAGGGGGAGGAGGGGGGAGGTCAAGCAAGAGAGAGAGAGAGAGAGAGAGAGAGAGAGAGAGAGAGAGAGAGAGAAAGTCAGATACAGGTCACTTAAGGGCATTTACCTATCCACACTTTCCTGTGAGAGTTTTATATTAAACTCTTAGTCTTCTGTAAAACTGCCATGAATAGAGAGATAATAATATGTGCAGATAATAATATATAACTGTTGACATTGGAAGATGGACTATGCTGCTACATTGCACTATGACATATTATTATAATAACAGTAATACCATACTGTATTGAACTTGTAACCTATAAAGAAGACATCAATTTATATGAAAATAATATGCCTACAGAAACCCGATTAATTTACTTAATCTACATTGTTTGTTCATTGAGACTGTTTCGAAAATATCTGATGATTAAACCCGTTTTATTTAGCCGAATGAATTCATTGCTTATGTTGTGTCACTAAATACCGAAAGGATGCATGTTAAATTGTTCCTCCCAAATACCAAATGACATGTTTGCCTGCCACTCGCATGAGGGATGTCAACAGCAACAACAAAAAAAATCTTTCTCTGCTTAACCATTTCTACCAGAAGGGGGACCAGTCCGTCTGCCGAAGACGGAGAGTGGTCGACCGCGAGCCGAGACAGACTAGACGCGAGGGCGAGCAAGCCGACTTTGGGTTTGGAGTTCGACTCCGGATCCGGGGACTAGAGGATCCAGCAATCCGCATCTTGCCGTGATCCCGAGGATTTTAATCATGCCTCTCTGTCTGTGTGTGAGTGCAGGCAGGCTGACAATGATTTCCTCAGTGATTACGTACAGAGCGAGTCCCTGCGGGGTAGGGGCCCCCTCTGGAGCCATCCTGATGGCTTTGGGGGCCTTGCTTCCATTTTCCATTATTATGTGGACTACCGGAGCGACAGCGCAGTCCAAGACCTTGCAGGTTTGTGATGAGGAGGGAGCTTCCATCTTCTCTCTGCTTCTTCATCCTCTTTTTTAAACCAATTTAGACGTAGACTTAGATCAGATTCCGAACCTAATCCATGATTAGCTAACTGAAGTGAGAAAAGGAAGAGTCTATCATAGTTTTGATGCTGCTAGGTGGATATGCAGGGAAAAGTGTTATTATTTTTTTCTTTTTTGGTTTTGTTGCATTTTTGCTCTCTCACAGCAGGCGTTTTGCTGATGTCTTTCTCGCGCGATTGCATTTGAGATCATAGGCTAAAAGCAACAATTCGGTTTTTATTTCTAAACGAACATTATGCCTACACGCGAATGTGTAGCATACTGGAGAATGGAAGCGCATGACGGAATTACGACTATATTCTGACACTTTTCCCGATACGCAGTTGAACTAAATAGAGTAGGCTGCCGATAAATTGGATTTTAACATTACATCCACCTACTCATCACAAAATAATCGCAAACTGATGTCCAGCTAGACGGTGTAAATATTTTTGTAATGATAAAAAAGCACTCGCGGTTATTGTCAGTGAAAATTATACAGGATATCCTTAGATATTCGCTTTCCAGTGAATACAATTTATCGGTCTGAAACTGAACAACTTCAGCGTTTTCTGTATAGGATGTCGCGCCGCAAGCAAGCTAAACCAAGATCATTGAAAGGTAAGTGATATGTTGGATGCTCTGAAAAGATCGTATAGGGTGGAAACCCACTGAATTCAACTACTTACGGTCTAGATTCAATAAGCCTTTATACGGTTAGTGTGAACCCAAAGCCTAGACAACAGATGAGATAGTCATTTCTATTTTCTTCACGTTTCATAAAGTGTTTTTTTTTTTCCTTCACCCTGATTACATGCGGATTTGTAAGCAGCTGCTGCATGCATTTTTTTTTTTCTAGAGAAAAATATCTTTATTAGGGTATGATGGTCAAATGCATTACATATTGTAAACTTTTTAAGTTTTAGAAGCGAGGGGGGGGTGGGGGTGGGAGGGGGAGGGGGTCGTTTAAAGCAATCTATCCGCTTGTGATGGAACGCGGCGAGTTTGAGGAACATCTGGATGTGTTAATGACGCTGAAGTTCGGGGCTCGGGCTGTCTGCTGGAATGGTAGAGTTTGTGGTGTCACGTGACTCGAGTCTGAGAAACTAAATGCGGTAGATTCCAGGGAGGAAGCATTTTTACATAGAGAAAGGGGAATTAAAATGTGTGTGTGTGTGTGTGTGTGTGTGTGTGTGTGTGTGTGTGTGTGTGTGTGTGTGTGTGTGTGTGTGTGTGTCTTTGTAGAGGTATAAATCAAGAGACTGATCAAGGGAAGATTGTTTTTAGGGGGGGGTCAACATTTCACTCACTGTCAGATGACTTAATAACTTTACCATGGGTTAACAGTGGTCCTCAATTCATACTCTAGTATGTCTTGTATTATGGCATATGATATTAGGCCAACATGATTTTGAACATTTTCAGATTTTTTTTTCTTCTAATCTGGCATATATTTGAATTGGTAGATCTTCATTTTAAAGATTTCGAGCAGAATGATATTGCCCTTTATGCTAAACTGCTTGTTTGGTTAGATTTTTCCTGTTAAGGTTGCCTGTGTTACGAAAGTCTATTATTTACTACATAAACAATCACTCTCTCCTCCCCTGTCTTTCTTTCTCACCTATCTCTTTCTCTGTCATACACACACACACACACACACACACACACACACACACACACACACACACACACTGAATACTTTTCTCTGTAGTATTTTTGGTAGGGTAGCTGCTGGGGGCTGAGGTTGAGCTCCAGTTCATCTGGCAGGCATTGTATTTTGCTCAGCAAATAATTGTCCACAATTTCACATTCTCAGCTTGTGGTCTGTGGACTCCTTTTCTTTCTCCCCTTTCCTTCTCGGAAGTCTTCATCTCAAAGGAAGATTACATGGTCTGTGGTAGCTACATTCCTACAGCCACCATTTTAAATCAATACCCAGGAGAGTGGGGAATGTGAGTGCATGCACATCTCACAATTGTCACACACTGTGTCAAGTGTTCCGCTCCCTTCACAGTAAACAGGTCTATAGATAGGTCTCCTTTTTCTTGTCAGCACAGATTGGCATTGAATGTTTTTGTAGAAGTGAAATGGCACATTTAGCTTTTCTCCAAAGCCAAGTTAGTTTATATATAATCTAGTCCTTATGATGTGTGCGTGTGCGTGTGCGTGTGCGTGTGTGCGTGCGTGCGTGTGCGTGTGTGCGTGCGTGCGTGTGTGTGTGTGTGTGCGTGTGTGCGTGCGCGTGCGCCCACAGGTGTGTGTGCGTTTGTTGTGGCAGCAAGAGGCTGCTTGCAAAAATATGAGTGATGACATTTAGTGTCTGTTTTGTCATTGTTATTGAAATCAGAATGCAACAGCTTGGTTGCACAAAATGTCCCCACTTTCATATGGTCTCCAAAACAGTATTTTTTTCCCTTTTCGAGCAGACTTGAAATGCAGATACGTCATAGATATTTCCCCTCGTTTGGATCAGAACCAGAAAAAGCTAGGCAGATGTTATTTATTGTTCTTTGTCCATCTCCTTCCTAAGGGACGGAGCCACGCTTATACAGATGTCCACAAATCAACCCTCTCCTTTAAGACTGAGTTGCTGTGAAATTAATTGAGTGATAAGGTTGTCATTGTTTTGTTGGAACAGAGTTTTGAAATACTAATTGTAATGTTTTGGGGTTTTGCATACTTTCAGTGGTTGTATCTGCTGACAAGTGTCTATTATTTCTCCGAATGGAGTTGTAGAGCGCAAGACTATACTTTGTAACTGGTTGGAGATAGTGGTCAGTGTCGATTCCCCTCTCTGGCGGTGAAAGAACACTTTGTTCCCTGATAGAAAAGTAAGCAGAGGTGCTGATGGTACATGAAGGGAGGGTCGATCATGTCCGGAGATGGAGGCGGTCGACAGGGGTGAGAGACAGCATGCGAAGAGATGACAAAATAACGCCTTGACAAGTTGGCCCTTTTTTTTTTCTTTTTTTTTTTTTCCTGTGGAAAAACGTGTACCCCTCCACCCCCCCCCCCCCCCCCCCTACCTACCCCCCCCTCCACCCACCCCCCCCCCCCCCCCCCCCCACCCCTCTTTTCCTCCTCGTTCTTCTGGATTGGCTGCTCGCTAGAGTCAGAGGTTATGTTTTGGTCCCGTCGAGGAAAAGGGCAATGTTACAAAGTCCCGTTTCAATTAAGTCTGAGAGACAGAGGCTGGCTACGTTATTGCTTGGGGGAATAGATGGCACAGGACGTGTGCCATACGTCATTGGCTTATATGCAAACACTTCACCCTCGCCAGTGACATTTACTCAATCCAGAGACATCTACA
Source organism: Argentina silus (assembly GCF_951799395.1). Classification (NCBI taxonomy): domain Eukaryota; kingdom Metazoa; phylum Chordata; class Actinopteri; order Argentiniformes; family Argentinidae; genus Argentina; species Argentina silus. Next base: position 10,437,319 of record NC_139672.1, on the reverse strand, counting down.
TTTCTCAACCGTGGTGGTGGGTGCATCGTAATTTTGTTTTGATGTGCCAAAGCATCGGGTCAGCAGATTGCTTCGGTGATCTGCAGCAAAAAAGGGAAGGAGGATCCCAGTTCTAAATGCTGCTGCACACACATACTGTATGATCACTGCCACGTTGCTCGCTTTCCTGAGTGGTGCTCCTCGACTCGGCTGATATTTTCTCTTGGAGCACAAATGACACTCTCTAAGGTCTCTCTGCACTAATGTGTTTATTGGCTGAGGAGGATGTTTTCAGGGCCGTTGTCTGCATATATAAATATATTTTCTGCACCATTTAGTTAATGTATCGCAGTTGTGTCATGAAATCGCCGCTGTGTCATATACACCTTAAATATTTGATATTTATCATGAACCGTGTTCCATCGCCACATGAGTGAACTCTGGGATTTTGCTTGGCGTTGGATGGAAGCAAATGTCATTTGATCACCTGAAGTCATAATACAGAAACGGCATGCCATGAAAAGTAATAGCTGACAGAGATGGTCTGTGCCATATAGGCTGACTCAGTCAAAATAATCTTGCTTTGGCTCATGTACAAATTGAGGTTTGATGTGATACATACTCTCCTTTAATCTCACTAGAGCTTGAAATACTTAGAGCTGGCCGAATGAGTCACTGAGTCAAGATTAGTTTGACAAATGAGATTTGTCAAGATTAGTTTGTTTTTGTTTAATTTCAGTTTAGCTTGTTGTCATATTTGGAGCATGTGATTTCAGGTGGTGGACAGATGGAGAGTGCAGCCATACTTTTTTTCCACAGTAAATATGACTGGTCATGTCTGTAACTAGGCAAGCACATTATCAATTCGCATACTGATGTCCATCATGGCTGATGTGCTGCACTCCAAGAATCCATAGCCACATTTTACTCTTTGCAATCTACCTAATATATTGAAATCCAGTGATTGCAACTAGGCCAGGCTTGAGCTTTAGAGTTTTGTTGTTGCGAATATTAATGAAAAATAATTATTCAGTATGTATTCATAATTATTTCAAAATGCAGTAAGAGCCGCACTCATTTGATTTTAATGATTTAAAGTGGGAGAGATGCATCCAGCTCTACTTTATTCCTCTCTACTTTAAGCTCTATTAGCTCGAGTGCTAGTTCTAGTTTAAAGCTGTAATATTTTACTCCTTTTCACAATTAATGATCTGTGGTATAACACCCATTAACACATTTCTAATGTGACACAAAAAATATGGTTAGTATTATCATTAAGGAAATGATGATGGAGCCACGGAAAAATCCCATTAGCACGGCTGTCAGTGCTCTTGACATGCAGGCTCAGTGAGCTGGGCTGGGTGTCGCGGGAGCTGGCCGATATCTCTTCTTATTGCATGGCATGTGTCTCTCCTGTTGTCATGGATTGTCTGCCAGTGTGAGAGAGAGGTCCGATCTGCTGTCAATTATTGATTCATCCACTGCAAATGATGTGAAGTATTATTTGATTTGTTTTGACGGTATTTGTGCTGTATTGTTATTATTATACTGTAAAGTTATGATGTGTACTCTATGATACAATTTAACTGTTGTATAATTCTGAATCGTTTTATAGTATAATTAGTATCAATGTATATTATTTTACCATAGCAGTGTAATATCAGAGGGCTAACTTCTTCTGGGTAACTGTTCATATTCTCTACTTGCTTACATGATAATACATATAGGATTACAAATATTACGCAATATGATTAACACACTCCTCCATTGCAAATTATTTATGACACTAATCACCAGTTCAAATAATGCTCATTAAGAAAGTTATTCATGTGCGGTGTGCGTCCTCCTCCCTCCCACCACCCAGCACTAATTGTGGAGGTTTGACCCTGTGACCTGCGCTAAATTGAGTTGTAGTCCCCGTGGCGAGTGTCTCCTTCCCGGTCAGTCAGGGCGGATTACACAGCCATTGTGTTCTGCACTGTACCGTCCGAGCTTGCTGTAACCAAGCAGATGAGTCACGCATATCCAGGAACAAGACTCAGGGCTTTTGTGTGCCTGAGAAGGGGGCTGCTTTTCTACTAGATACCCACACAGCCTCTTCACTTACAGGCTTTTTTTTTTTTTTTTTTTTTTAACACAACAGGAATTCATTCGTGGGATTAGAAGTAAAGCTACTTAGGTTGTGTTGTGTTTTGACCATTCATTTTAATATGATTTGTCAGTGACATTTCTTGGTCTTTATTGTTGTACGTATGTTGGACATCTGGTTTGTCAGTATGTTTTCAGGATCTAGGTGTTTTTTTTTTTTGTACTAGGCTAATGGTTGATAATGTATTCTTAGATGGTGGGGGATTTTTGTCTTGGGATTGCCAATCACACCTAAATGACAATTATGTGTTTATGCGGATGATATGTTAATCAGTGGCCTTTAACGCTACAACACTTGTTGTGGGATTATATTATTCCTGTTTCATTTTGAAAATCAAAGGAACAGAGCTGATTTGATCCCATGTGTATATTGTATCAACAAAACACAGCAGCATAATGATAGATACAGTATGTCACAGGCAGAGTCACACAATGTACCCTGTCAAAAATTAATTAACTGATAGCTGCAGTGCAGGAGTGGTATTCTGTGTTGTTAGGCTGACATATATTCAGCTAGGAAATAGAGTACAGTCTTATTGAGGTGATTATCAGCTCAGAATAAATTAATTGAGTTAGGTGCATGATGTTATTATCAAGTTGTGAGGTAAAAATGGCTGATGAAATATATTTCTGACTGTCTTTATTGGAACAAAAGTGAGTTTCTATATTTTCTGACAGGTTAGGTCTGATGACCACTGCCCACCTAGGCAGCAAGCTAATTTCCTCAAACGCCCCGTGGAGTCGCGGTAATCAAAACGAATTTGCACAAGAGTGGGAATTGCTTGTTTTTGTCTAAATGGCAAAACTTTTAATATGATCACAGTTGTGACAAATCGTTGCCCCTCTACTGTAATGTATAAGTTCTGATGGCATTGTAAAACAGAATTTTCTGCCTGAACTCCCTTATCTCGCCAACAGGGACGGTAATCAAAACAAAAACTCCAGCCACCTCCACCAATCTGTGATAGAACCATGGGGGATTTATTAGGACCCCCCCCCCTATTCATCGCCTTTTTAAATGATCCTGGATGCAAAGCACTCAACAGTGCTGGAGAAACTCATTAAACTCACATGGTCTCTCGCACACCGAGGCCTGCCTCTCCTTCTCCACAGGACTGGCAAGACACAGTCCTCTTTGGTGGCTCTTTGGGGACTCACTTGTCCATTGTGTTCCGCTGCCACTTCAACATCTTCTAGTCTATATTTGCTGAAGTAACTGGCTGGCATTTGACCAATTAGATGCCATGTTTTTAATCCAGTTAATACAATTTCGATGAATGGTGCTGGATCAACTCTTTCATAAAGTTGTAGTCCTATTCTTATAATATAAAAATGATTCCCTAGAGACAGTTTGTCACAAAGACTTGAAGCTTTTTAGAGGAATTCCTTTACACACAGTCACACACTCTTCCTGTTCAACGTTAACGCAAGTTAAGGCCAGCGAGTGGAACATTGTCGCTCTATCTCTTTGCTGTCTTCGTAAGAAGCGGCTTGACACTTTTCCTCTTGATTCCTCAGCGAGGTTTGACACCGCATCTCTACATTGACTTCAGCTCCCCTGAGGGAAGCGCTCGCGCCACCATAGGATCCAGCCTTAATTATGCAAAGTACAGGATATTTGGTGCCGTTTTTAAAAGAAGTGCGCTGGTTTGTGCTTTGGCAGTCACTGCCACACTCCCCTACTGGGAGGTCCTGTCAGACTCCCCACTCTTTCTTTGCTGAGGAAAATGAAAGGGCTAGATAGAGTAGGCATAATGGAGAATGCATTTCAGCGGCAGGGGTGGAACAACGAGGCGTAAGAAGTCCTTGCCGAGACCCTCATTTTACATGGAACAGGTGGGAGAGGCTTTTGTTCTCTTCCCGCTGCTAAAATCCATTTAGTTCCTTGTACTTGACATGCCGCAAGGAACTCCTGGTTCCACCCCGGTTTCAAAAAACAGACCCCAGCTAAAAGAAAGGTTGCTACCTCTTTACCAAGCATAAGTCATGTTTGTCAAGGCCATGTGCCAATATCAAATTGTTTCAAAAGGGGGTTGGCTGCCATGTAGCTAATAATTCGTCTGAGCGCTGATCAAACCATCACTCCTTTGACAACTGCTCAGATTCCAACCTGTCACTGTGCCTGATTTGAATGCACGGTCATGGCTGCTCTAATGAAACTTAGAAATCTCGGAAATATGCCACATGACACGTACATTGTGAACTGCCTTAGTTTGAACAGTTAAACTGTATTTTCTTAGAAACCCTTAAAATATAGACATTGAGCACTAGTATATCATAACTATGTTACAAAAACACTTACAGTCCAATAGAAAAAGGGTTTTATTCTGAAGGTTCTAACTTAGATTTTTTTGGGTTTCTCTAAGATAAATGGACTGTCATTACCATTCTCTTTTCTGTCGTTCGTAAACATTTTCAGTTTAATACCGTCTGGTGTAGTCTGTATGCTGCATTACAAGGATACAAATCCTCTCACTAAAGGAGTCGTCAAGGTGTTTTTCAGTTGGTCACTGTTGATGTGGGGAAGGTGTTCCATGGGAGGCGTTCATAATTCATCACGTCATTACTCAGTCCAATATGTTATTTACGTGGGTGGCTGTTTGCCTTGTTGCCAAACCTCATACATATGAAAGGCTTGCGTGGATTCCCAAACCACAGGTTGAGCTGTCGAAATCTGTTGAAATCTCCTAGAGTTTCCATACAGGAATGAAAAAAATAGCTAAATAGTAAATAATAAAAAAGAAGGAAAGCTCATATGTGTCTGAAGGGGGGAAACTTGTTTTTCGCTGTTAACCGCTTCTTCTCCCTCTTTCTCTCTCTTTTTTTCTGGCAGTAGAAGACAATGTGACAGAGGAGCAGCACAGTCCCGGGCAGACTGCCATTCCGAGCGGTAATGCTCCATTTCATATTTCATCATTCTGGTCTGGAAAGTGGAGCGTGTGTGTGTGTGTGTGTGTGTGTGATCTATGGCATTTCCTGAAAGAAATGAAGTGGGTATCAACCACTCATATGTTATGTTTGCTCACCTGTGTGTGTGTGTGTGTGTGTGTGTGTGTGTGTGTGTCTGTGTGTGTGTGTGTGTTTGCTAGTGTGTGCACGTGTGTGCTCGTGCGCGCGCCTATGTCTATACCTGTGTGTTTTTGTCTGTACCTGTGTGTGTGTGTGTGTGTGTGTGTGTGTGTGTGTGTGTGTTTGCCAGTGTGTGCACGTGTGCTCATGCGCGCGCCTATGTCTGTACCTGTGTGTCTGTGTGTGTGTGTGTGTGTCTATGTCTGAATGTGTGTGTGTTGGTGTCTTTGTTTCCCAACCTCTGATGTAGAATAGAGCTAGCCAGATGAATGTGTCCTGTCTCCTCGTGTGGCATTCACCGTGGCCCTCCAGGAACAGAGCGGTAATTCAGGTCAGGCTAGCAGAATGCCCTCCTATGAATGAGGCCTGCTCCTGATGCACTACACTGTATTTGTTCATTTCATTTGTCTCTGGTAAAGGTTAAGTCTCATGCGTGGTTATTTTAAACCTGATATGGATGGCTTTGCCCAGCAGGCTGGGGACCCTGGGTACTCAGAGGGCTGGGCACTGTAGTCCAGCATTTACCCAACCCTCGTAGTCCCTTCAAAGACAGATGTCTCTATGCACAAACGCAAGAGCTTGTTTTTTACTGTGTCTACGGTGATGTATTCATTTGGTTGTTGTTTTTTTTTGCATGGAGCCGGGCTTCCTTTTCCAGGACAGTTCAGTATTTAGCTGTCTCCCTAGGAACATAATCCTCTTATGCAAAAGCACCCAGGCCTGTGGTAGACTGGTCCCGCATTAGCCATCTCCTATGACTCATTATTTCATAGCATACCTGACATACAGACATATGTAGGGTGTTGGTCTGTACGCTCTGACAAAGGTCTTGAGACTGAAATTGTGAATTTGTGCGCAGAGACTTTCATCACAAGTTATGCCATATGCTCCATGTTTGACTTGTCAACAAGAGTAATAGGCGTCAGCTAAGGAAAGCACGTTGAGATCTAGGTCCCGGCGAAGTCTGTGGCTGTTGCAGTTTGTATTGATGTCTGGAGGTGTTGGGCGGGGAGAGGCTGCCTCCTCAGCCCCAGTCACCCCAGAGGAGGAGATGAAGGGCTGGGCATATGAGCCATGGGTGTTCCCTTGGAGACCTCCTGTCATCCAGGGCCAACACAGCGCTAGGGCTAATGAGTGGGCCTGATTACAACGACCCCCTCAGACACACGAACGCACAAGCCCGCCTCTCTCTCTCTCTCTTTCCCTCTCTCTCTCTTTCCCTCTCTCTCTCTCTCTCTCTCTCTCTCTCTCTCTCTCTTTCCCTCTCTCTCTCTCTCTCTCTCTCTCTCTTTCCCTCTCTCTCTCTCACGCTCCCTCCCTCTCCCCGAACCTCCACCGCCACTGCCATCTCCGGAGTGAGGGGAGACAGCCGCCACACGATCGATGTCTGCCTGTGGAGAAATCAAGAGGGCGCACAAATTAATTTCTCACTTTTGTCATTTGACTTCGTCTGGCTGATTTTCCCTTTTAACCCCCTCGTTAGATGCAGCACCACAAAATGCTTGGCTAGGGTTAGAGGTTGGGAAACTTTTGACGAAATAGTATCATGCTAGAATATATATTTTTTTTTTAATCATTGTCACCTCCAATTTTTATATTATGAGTCATATTATAATCGATACCAGTATCGCCTCCAGTGAAAGCTTCATGAGTGATTTTTAGTGGTCCAAAGCGGTTTGATTTCAAAAGGCCTCTTTACATGTTAATGACAGAACTCCAGTGCAGACCCTAACAGTTAAGCCACTGCTCAATCAAGACCCTTTTGACGTCAAAATAACAATGGTTTTCCAACCTTTCATGCTTTTACCTCAGCGATTGACATGGTCACAATAGCCATTAGCCCCTTGACTAGCTCACAGCTTCATCAGGACCCGCTGTCGAGGGTCCGCTCATAAGTAGATCCCCAGTTGTGCTTCTCTTGTGTGTTCCGGTAACGGCGTCCTTGACGATGCCACATTCATGTTAGATGTGCAGCGAAAACCAGAAATAGGTAGAAACGATAACAAAAGAGCTACTCTGTTAAAAAAAAAAAAAGAAAGAAAAGAAAGACAGACAGCATAATACTTAGTTTGGAAAGGGGGCTAGGAGCTGTGTGATATCGGAGATTTAATGAGGCAGTGTGCTTTTTTACCCGGAGTGTGTCGAGCGGCCCTAAGATCCGTGGCTTGGCTTTACCACTGCGCTGATGCCTGGGTGTAATTATAACCACATGCTCCTTCGCTCTCTTTCTTCCTGCCTCCTCTCTCTTATATATACTTTCCTTCTCCCCTCCTGGCGGTGTCAGGTTGGGGCTGTTCTGTGGAAGAGGGTGTCAGTGCGGGGGGGTGGTTGGGGCTGTTCTGTGGAAGAGGGTGTCAGTGCGGGGGGGTGGGGTGGGGGGGGGGGGGGGGGAGTGGAGTGGAGTGGACTATAGTAGGCTCGATGTGTGTGTGTGTGTGTGTGTGAGATCTGACGGGGGGGCGGGGAGAGGGGGGGGGGGGGGGGGTTAGTGTGTCTGTCTGGTTGGGGAGGTAGGCTAATCGCTAGTGTAGTAGCGTAGTATGGTGTAGTGTTGTGTGGCGGTTGTGTAGCGTGGCGGCGGTTGTGTAGCGTGGCGGCCGTGGCGGCGGCGGCTAACGCTAAGGTTGAGGCAGCACCACAGATCAATGCACTGCAGGGCTACAGCAGGAAGAGGAAAAGCCTCCTCCCCCCCCCCCTCCCCCTCCCCTCTCCCCTCTCTCTTCACTCCGGCACTTCTGAAAATCATATTCTCTATTATTCATTTCCTTTGTTGTTTGACTGCACTAATGGCGTGGCAAGGCGCTTCGTTCAATATTATCACTCCCTGAGAGAGAGCCTGGATAGAGAGAGAGAGGGAGAGGGAGAGGGAGCGAGGCAGGGAGAGAGGGAGAGAGAGAGAGAGAGAGAGGAGATGGAGTGAGAGGGAGAGACAGAGAGAGAGAGTGAGAGATGCTATGAAATGGAGATGGAGCGAGAGAGAGAGAGAGAGAGAGAGAGGGAGAATAAGAGAAAACATTTGGAGGATTCAAATCATGTTCCTAATTCATATGCTTTGATTTCCTTTCCTTTGTGCTCTTATATCCTGACTGCGTCAGTCTTAATGGCGAAGGATGCCATATGTTACCTGTAATGCTATGTGGTGCTTCCTTGAATAGAAGCCTCTGTGGTGTTTTTCTTGTTTGTTATGTGTTGTTTGTTGTTTGTTCTTCCTCCCCCAGTAATAGTTTGGCAGCTTTCTCCCCCCCCCCCCTTTCTCTCTCTCTCTCTCTCTCTTTTCCCGCTCTCTCTCTCTCTCTCTCTTTCTGCATTGCTCTATCTTTCTCATGGCATGCATCATCAAATTTTCATAAATCCTGTGCATGTTGATTCGTAACATATGAGCAACTGAGAAAACACTCTTTTTTTTTTTATCGACGAAACACATTGATTTGAGGTATAACTCAGCTAAAATTTTGCATTAGCCAAGATATGAATACTACTGGCTCAGTAAGACATCCCAGACTCTCCCTACTGTACAAGAGGTCAGAGTTATATAAGTCAACGAGCCGTATGATTTAGACTGACTTTGTGACGACGTTGGACCAGATGAAGACACAGACGCAGTCACAGACATTCTCCATGCAAATGTACGGCAGACAGTCAGTAGCTAACCATGTAGCATCAACAGAGCGCTCCCAGTCCCAACGCCAGATCATGACATTCCTTAATGATTAGGGATCAGTGAATGTGACGGGGGCGCTAAGTGGGAGAGAACCAAATCCCATTCCGACACACAGGGAAGATCCACTCGGAGACACTTGGCATGTGGCATTAGGATGCAGCGTGTGTGACCTATATATATCGCTAGTGCTCGGCAAAAAAAAAAAAAAGAGAAAAAAAATAGGGAAAAAAGTTTTTTAGATTTTTAAATAATGAGGTGCCGGCACCCGTGTGAAGGTTATTCAATCTTAATGTCCTCCTATTTCTGACAGCTTCCCTCACTCTGATAAAGGAGCGTGCGTACCTTTGATCAAGGCCCCGCCGACATGTGTCGACAGAAGCTGCTGGCTGGTTAAAATAAATTCTTAATTTGAACTTGGGGGTGGGTGGTGGTGGTGGTGGTGGGCGGTGGTGGTGGGCGGTAGGGGGTTAGAATGTATGGGTGGGGGGGGGGGGGGGGGGGGGGGAGAGGGGGGGCGGGGGGTTAGGGAGGGGGCCATCACAAGATCTGAATATCTTGGGAAAAAAAGAGATAGAGAACGAGTTGTATGGATGAACTGTTAATGATGTTTTTAGCGGCTCTGAGGTCTTTCATTGCACAAAGAAGAAGTCCCGCTGAAAGCCTGATAGAAGCAGACGTTATGTCGAGCAGGAGAGAGTAGCACTGTGGCAGCACCTCAGGGTGATTTCCCAGCTATGTCTGCATCCTTTATATTGTGGATGGATTTGAATGAATTGGAATTTTCTTTACAGTTTCAAATGAATTGGAGATGGAAAGAGCCAGGGGTCCTCCAGTGTAGCATTTAAAATACTAGTTGTGGGACAAATTACCTCTGCCCCTTTAGCAAAATGTCACTCTTTTTCTCTGCCTTTCTGACTAGCTTCTTCTCTCATTCCGTTTTTCTTTCTGTTTTCTCTCCTTCTGCCTTTCTATATTTTCCAAGCTCTCTTTTGACCCCCCCCCCTCCCCCAACCCCCCCCCCCCCCACACACACCTCCTGTCTCTCTCTCTCTCTCTCTCTCTCTCCCTTTCCTCTCCCCATGGCCAGAGTGTCCCCACCTGTCTCAGTGGGGGTCCAGTCTGTCGGGGGGCCCTTGGGGTGAGGGGGAGGGGGAGGGGGGTTAGGGGTGCTCTGCTGGGGGGCATGGTCCCCTAGTGCGGGTGAGGGGGCAGAGAGGAGAACATCAATTAAAACAGTATAAATATTTAAGAGCAGGGAATATTCAATAATATGAAGGTGGGGGGTCCTGGGGGGCTCTTCGACTCACAAGATGAAAGTTATGGCCTGTTAAATGTCATCAGGCACCTTAACAGACAGCTAAGAGGACCCTGGATGATGGATGGACCCGGACATACTGTATGGCAACCCAAAATGGTGTCAATCACTGTCCGAAATTTCACCATTTGATGTCGTAAACATGTACGAGCTTTAAGCTCTCACACAGCTTGGGATATTCTCCTTTGCGATTTGCCAAATGTATATACAATGCGGTTAATTCTTCCATTGATTTTTGCGGGCTCATCGAACAGATATCCAGATGTTGACCTCAACATAATGGATTTTTTATATTTAAACCCCTCTGGCGAACTCCGGTGACCCTACACCGTGCATAAAATCCAACAATGGTTGATGCTATGGAAAAAAAAAAATCTAAATATACCCGAAAAAAGAATGTATTCTGTGTGTGATTGTCAGGCATCCTGAGCGCCAGTGTATTGATCTCCTGCCCAGTCTGTGGAGAGCCTGCTATAAGAAGATGTCCTGATCTGATGGATTACTGTAGGAGGCCCTGAGGTACAGGAACCTGGGTTATTGACGTGGTCCTCTAATCCCTGGGACGGACGATGGACGTGACCTTGGCCATGTCAAGAACATCCCTCCACCCTCACTCCCACCCCATGTTCTGCAGTTCACAGCGTCGCATACGGGGTCGGATCAGGGAAATCGGAGGACGGACTCATTGTGATGCGTGGAATAGAATGAGGTGATGGAATCAAACACACGTGAGCCTGTCCTCTGATTTCTGCCTCCACCAGCCTTCACTTGGTCAGATACCTACAGTATACTGTGGGTCTGCTCTACCAAGAGCAGTGACCTGGCTTAGATTCACAACACAACCGGTTGGTCGATAATAGTGTTAATGAAAGTATTACATGTTTCAGGAGATATTGTATCTTTCACATCCGATTTCTGAAGTCATCGACCTAAAGACAAATCTTCCTCGATTTACTATATAGAAACCATTCTAACTGTGAAATACATTTTTGAGGAGTGACTTCAATGGCTTCCACTGATAGAGTCTTCTCCAACAAAGGAACTGTCACTGATGCCAGAGACCGCCTGTGGACAGCCATGAAGTTTCATGAGAAAACCATGAGTGTTTTTCGTGGCACTTTCAGAGCCCAGAGTGTGTGTGTGTGTGTGTGTGTGTGTGTGTGTGTCGGCGTGTGTGTGTGTGTGTGTGTGTGTGTGTCGGCGTGTGTGTGTGTGTGTCGGCGTGTGTGTGTGTGGATGAATCATGAGTGTATATTGTGTGGCGTTTGGCCTCAGTCAAAAGCATTCCCCGCGGAGCCCTGAGAGTTCTGCATCTGCGAGGATTGGGTTGGGGGATTTTCATTTTCTTGAAACACCTTCTGTTCTGTTTCTGCACAGTCCCACTAGGGACCCCAGTGCTGATATTTTTAGAGGGCATGTTCCGAGAGCCTCCGTCGCCAAGAGGGAAGGACAATGGAGGGTGTGAGGTTACATCAATACTTGGCGCGAGTAGTGGGGTGGGGTGGGGGGTGGGGGGGCGTGGGGGGGTGGGGGGGGGGGAAGGGGGGGAGAGAGGGAAAAATCCTGGGTGGCCCTGATGAGTTCTGGAACGCCTTCTCCTCCAGGAATTTCACACTCCTTAAGAGCACCCCACAGAAGGAAGAACTTAAAATGGCCGCCCATGTACTGTAGCTTGCTAGCTACATATGCCCGACTCCTTGCCAAATACTGCCACACATCCGTGCACTCCTCTACCCATGTCCTTAGGCGGTGTTAACTGTGTACTAGGCAAAAAAGGAGGCCTGCTCTGAATGTTCCCTCTAGACTTTTTCAGGCAATGTGAGGAAGAGCACTGGCAGAGAAGGGGCCTCAAAATGGCTGCCGGTGCAGGGCTATGCATGCACAGTTCCCCACCAAGCTTTGGGAGTTGGACCAGCGGGGCATGATTGTTTAATTGTGAGTATGGCTTTGTAATCAGCCTTATTGTATTGAAGTGGTGAGAGACTCAGCAGGGGGACAGAGAGGACTGCAGGCCATGCTGCCTAATCAGAAATGTTCTCCCTCCGCGTTAGCCTATGTGTTCCGCTATTACCATATCACTCAATGGAGATGATTAAGATAAATTAAGGGAGTGATGCAGGGTTTTTGTTATGTTGTTGGGGATGCTACAGATCTCGAGGACATGTGCCCCTGCGTCCCATGGTGTTTGCAGTCCTGGTTTTCGTAGCCCTGGTTAAGGGGTAGCAGCCCACCCCTGGCACTGCTACAGCACAAAGCCAACAAGAGACAAAACTGCAGATGGATTGAAGAATATTGATGTGTGCGACCCGCGGCTGCCTGGGAGCAAGGCTGAATAATTCAAGGAAGTGTGTCGTGACGACGGTGTAACACACACCAATCTCAGCCCTGTGTGTGTTACTGCTCTCTTCTTTATTCGCCCGTAGTGCCAGGGCGGATGTCTAGATTATATGGCCAGTTCCTTTTTTCCCCTTTTGACAGACCTTCGAGTGATGCAATTCAGCAATCTCAGGTGGAATTTCATCTTTTTCTTTTTTTTCTTTTTTTTCAAGTCCGGCCCGAGTTGCAATCCTGGATTTATTAACAACAAATATTCCCATCAGTCTCACAAATATTCCCATCAGTTTCATATACTGTAGTTTTGCCTGGGTGAAGGAGGGCAAACACAACTTAAGACCATTTTTTAATAACGGAGGTGTGTGTGTGTGTGTGTGTGTGTGTGTGTGTGTGTGTGTGTGTGTGTGTGTGTGTGTGTGTGTGTGTGTAGGTGTGATTGCGCGTAGCCGTCTGTATATGTGTGGTCGTGCATATCCTTGTGCGTGTATCCGTGTGTGTGTGTGTGTGTGTCTGTGTGAACCCACCTGCCCACCGGATGTGTTATGGCGTGAGTGTTTGAGTTACAGTCGCCCAAATTGAACCTGCATTTTTATTACATCTTTTTATTATTGTTTTTATTAAAACTTGAGTCTGGAGATGTGTTTTATTGTCACCTAGAGGTAGCTAGCCTTGCGCCTCTCCAAACACACACACACACACACACACACACACACATACGCGGGTCACTCAACTAACCCTGAGTCTTCCTTGTCATTTCCAGACCCAGAGTGCGCCCTCGAGAGGGCGGCGGAAGATGGTGGCGAGGCGACCGTGCGTCTGAGGAAGAGGCTTCTCTCTCCGGAGGAAGGGGAGGAGGGGGAAGAGGACGACGAGGAGCCGGCGCTGCACAGCTGCGACAGCTGCCGGCAGGTGTTCGAGTCGCTGAGCGATCTCACCGAACACAAGATTAATCAATGCCAGCTGACAGGTAAACAACGCTCAGCCCACCGAGCCTATTTCCCCCCGTTCTCCACTCTGCCACTCTCCCGGCTCTCTTTCTCTCTCTCTTTCTCTCTCTCTCTCTCTCTCTCTCTCTCTCTCCCTGTTCTCCCGTTCCTCTCCTCCTCTACATCTCTACCACTAGAGAATAGACCACACCACACCACACCACACCACACCACACCACACACTGTGTGTCTGGTGACCACAGCGCTGCCTTGAGATGAACCATTTCACAGAAGTCACAGAATTGGTGAATTTCCAATACCACAAAGTGCAAGGAGGGGGGGGGGTAACTGCGCCCTATTGTGCCCACACACAAACACCAAGTGCCGATACTAATACCACCCACTTCGTGCCTCATTCACTCATCCAACACAAATGTGCACGCACACACACACGCACAAACACACACACACTCATCTCTGTTACGCCCCCTTAAGGTAAGGTATTATATAGGCCCTCCACCACACCACCCTACGCAACACAACACAACAGCCATATGTGCAACGGTAATCAAAGTCAATGTCATCGAGGTCCCTCAAGTACAGTAACCAGATCCCCTTTCTCGAAGCGGACCCCTGCTATGGTAAAGTCCCTCCAGTAGTGTGTGAATAAGCATCAGCCCTACTGGGACTGAGAGAGAGAAGGGTGCCATTGGCAGACTGTGTCATTGGCCTGCTGATGTACCGTACGAACACAGCTATAAATACACTGACAAGGTGGCAGAGAGAAATTAATGATGTGAGCTGAAGGTTTCCATGTTCTTCTCATGGACTTGGCGTCCTCCTTTAGTCGGTAGCCTCCAGTACGCCCCGTTGGTCCCACGTCGAGAAGCTCCATCATGAATCTGACACACATTTCTTGTCAGTTTGACGTAAAGCACTTTTTTTGTTGACGGTGACACTAGGCAAAGTTGCGACTGTACTTGGGTGCTTGCACTTGTTTCACTTGCGGAATAACGATCCGTTCAGCTCTATTACAGTGTAATTACTAAGCAATTACTATGTAACAGCATGTTAAAACAATGTTATTACTGTAAGTAATTGCTGTGTTACTACACAGGAATAGGGCCAATGTAAAGTCTTTTCTCTACATGTAAGCAGGGTTTTATTTCAAGTTAGGCCTCTTTTTATATCTTTTTAAAAAGTGATTGGGAGAATACTGTCCAATCAGAAGGCAGCACAGACTCTCCTCTGTTTACATTCAAGCGCAGTTTGATTTCACATTTTGCAAACCCACAACCAGTAGACCACTAATTATAGAGAAGGAACTGTTCAGAGTGGTCTCAGATTTCCAAACAACCAGTTACAAAGATTTTCCATTAACTGGAAGCCAGTCTGACTGAATGGAGAGCAGTGTGTGTGTGTGCGTGTGCGTGTGCATGTGCATGTGTGTGTGTGTGTGCGTGGGCCTCTGTTTATGCTCTTCTGCACATCTAACATGGCAATCAACCAAATGTATGAAGCAGGCCTTGACTTTTCAAAAGGTGTGAAAATCAATTTAATGTGCACTTCCACATTGCTGTTATCCAACAAAAGCATTCCGCAGCTCAAGTGGAACTTACAGAACAGAGCCCTCAGCCAACTCCTTTCAATACACCCAGCAATGCATCAAGCCAATATTGATTCAAGGAGATTATATTATTTGGCATACATATGAAATCATTATACACAAAAGGCCACTCTTAAAGGTAGAGAAATAGAGTGGTTCCTATTGTACCTAGAGTACATAAGATCAGTATATTGGCAGTTTTAATTGTGTTTGATTTCTTGGGCTTCCCGCCCTTTTTTCTCCCCATTGTATTCTGATTGGTTAGCAGGGGGGAGGTAGATGGCTTGTGACACCGTTTAAATGTGTGTCGAGAGTAGATCAAAGAAAAACATTAGCCAGTCATGTTGGAATCATAAGCTCTTTTATGTCGGACCATGATCACGGTGGGGTCATGACGAACCCTGCCATATTTTTTTTCTCCTATAATTAAGCAAGGCATTTATTAATGTCAATCTCACGGACAAATAACTCGTAATTGCTCACCGCTGGAAAATGCAGTTGGATAAGAGCCCCTGTGGAAGACAAACAAAAGGAATGTAATTGCCATTAGGGTATTGTGATTGTGCAGAACTGCTCTATTAGTATTCAAACACAGAACGGAAAAAAAGAAACTTCTAGATGGCATACTAAGTACTGTTGTGTTTTTTCTTTTTTTCTTTTTTTTTTTTTTCTGGGAAGAGCTTGGTGGAGATTTCCTATGTGGCATTATGAAGACATCCATGACCGATTAATCTGCCTTACATCCAGTCTCCCCCTCACAGATGGAACCTTTATTAAAACCGTTTCTCTCATCAACAGCCAGCACCTGCTAAATTCTCCCATTTCAAACATTTTTGAGAAGGTTTTATTTTTAGGCAACAAATTCCAGAAGCTTGACTGGAACCAATCCTATTCAGATATTGAGATTTTGTTCCCGTTCGGTGAAAGACAGAGCTCTGATTTGTGTGTGGTGGAGGTTCTCATGAGAGACCATTTTGGGAGTCGTGCACGCACGCACGCACGTGCGCACGCACACTCACGCACAGACATGCACACACACACACACACAGAGACACACACACACAAGCACCCCACACCTCACCACCCCACCCCACCCTAGCCCACAGACACACACACATCCCACCACCTCACAGTCCCTTCCTCGCCAGATCTCACAACACTCTCGACGTTCAGTTCATCAGCGAACAAAGTCGGAAGCCCAAACAAGGCCTTAAAACAGCCCTGCCGCATCTGAAGACCACGCCCGACAGACAGAAATGGAAAGAGAAAGAGAAAGATGTAACGTGTCACCCCCACGATCAATGGCTGCCATTGTCGTCCCCCACCCCCCACCCCGCACCCCCCCACCCCCCCACCCGCCACCCCCACCCCGTCTGGCGGAGGTATAACACCTTTCCATGCACTTAAGCTGTGACCACTGCAGTGCGCTAAGGGAGCCCAGGGGTATAGATTGCCTCGTGTCCCCGATGCGATCGGTGCCCATCGATCGCGCTAATGCTGGACTGCGGAAGAAGGCGAGAGCCTGGGAGAGGGAGAGAGAGGGAGAGAGAGGGAGAGTGGGAGATTGTGAGGGAGAGCAAGAGAGACAGAGAGAAGAGAGAGAGAGAGAGAGAGAAGAGAGAGTGCTGCAGGAATGCGTCCCAGGGGACTCCGTCTTGGGCTGGGGCAGGGCTGCAGGAATGCTCCCCCGGAGACTCCAGTGAAGGCTGGGGCAGGGCTGGAAGAATGCTCCTCTGGAGAGTTGGTTGGAGTGAAGCGAGTGTGGAGAGGGGATGGGAGCTTTGGGGGGGCTGCAGGGGCTGGGCCGGAGGAATGCTCCCCCAGCGCGCCCCCTCGAACTCCGGGGTGGGGGGTGGGTGTGTTGTGTTGGGGAGCGTCCCCCCCCCCACCACCATCACCACCACCACCCCCAAACCCCACCCCCCATTCCCCCTGTCCCCCTCAAGGCTCCAGGCTCCAGGATGGCTGTGGATCAGGTTTCCGTGTGCAGGGATCAGCATCCTGCCGTCAGGGCTTTAGGCTGCCCAGGGGAGGAGACAGGAGGCAGGGAGCTCGGCGCTCCATAGGCCTCTTTTCTCTCTCTCTCTTTCTCTCCCCCTCTCTCTCTCTCTCTCTTTCTCTCTCTCTCTCCAAAAGCACTTCTTCACAAACGCTTTGTCTCACCGCCTCGCATTGTCTCGTGCAGCCTGGTATTGTCTCCTCTCCGGCTCGCATTGTTACTGAACCTGTGTGCGGGGGAAAGAGACACTTAAGGTGAATCCTCAGTGGCACAGCTTTTTCTACCGACCGCACGCACACACACACACACACACACACACACACACACACACACACACACACACACACACACACACACACACACACACATATAGTCCTATTTAAGATGTACGAGAGTGTCGTGGCATGTAGCCAACTGTAAGAAAATGTGTGTGTAGTGTATACTCCAGTATTAGTAGCCCTAAGACATAGCCCTGCACCATTTCACATCTTTACAGTCAATAACCGTACTGTAAATACCCAACCTACCGTAGCCGTAAACAAAAGACAGACCACACCAGAGATTAATTCACAATAGAGCCGGTTTTTTTTTGTATGTTTTTTTTCTCACAAAGGCTCAGCCTTTCACCGCTGTCAATTCTCTCTCCTCTCAAACCCCCAAGCATTCGAGAAAAAAAAAGGCATTTCAATAGCCTCAGTGCACACACACAGCCCCCTTCTGTCAAGCCCAGAGTACAGCGGCCATTCTTTCATTACCGGGGGTCTCGGTCCCCAGAGCAACACCTTTTTTGCTTGTGTCCTTCACTGGAGGGGAGCACGGGGCCGTACCGTTTCCCTCCGGAGAGTCCCGCCAGCCCCGTTATTTTAACCCTCGGCGAGATGACCTTTTTAATAAGTGTCTTTCACTGGTTTTCCTGCCGGCCACTGCGAGAGCAAACAGAGCATGTCTTCTGCTTCCCTCAGATAAAGAAATCAATCGGGTTGAGGGTGCGACGGAGAGAACGGGGCCATATATGGATTTGTATTATGTAGATTCTTCTCCTCCGTCTCCGTCCTCTCGCCTGTGGAGATTTTCGCGCGGCGTCTCGGCTCCCCGATAAAATACATTTTAGATTTTTATGAGAAAAATACAAATGAGTTATGCTAATGCGGCGGCAAAACAATAAGATGTTTTCCTTTCCGTCGCCAAGCGAAGTCTGGCGTTTTGTAATTCGATCGGAAAACATGTCATAGGCACGCTTGCTCACTGTACGTGATTTCTTTCGACGTGATGCATTTAGTAGCATTCAGAATGACGTTTTCCAAAAAATGTCCTCAGTTCTTCATGTTCTGTGTGACACCTCGACGGTACGACAACATGCTTGTTTGAAGTGTATAAAAGCCCCTTGACATCAAGTCTTTGGGTCAGCGGGGTATGGAAACCTTCGGTAACAGCCCCACAACGAGGCCTATGAACTAGTTGCTGGCAGATTGTGTTATTTTTTTGGGGGTGTTCTTTTTTTTTTTTTTTCTGAACTGTTTCCAATAGGCTCTTATTGGCTGAGTTGGAGCTTTTTTTCTTCTTCTTCTTCTCCCCCACTCAACTTTGTGTATTGATCCAACAGCTGCTTTGTGGCTGCCAAGAAGAATGCGCCGAGCAGCAAAGACTTTATTCGCTTCAAAAGCCTTTTTGCATGAGAGCGAGGCAGCGAGCGACACGAGCAGACCTGATTAGTCGAACTCCGAGCCCCGCCGCCGCCGTTCATCAGAAATTCTGCTGCGTCTTTTTTAGCCTGGGCGTCTTGCGACACGGCGGTACAAAGCGTGGCACGCTGATTACAAGGCTTTGAAAGGGGGGGGGGGGGGGGGCGGGGGGCGGTCAGGGGAGAATAGCGACTTCTGGCAGGAGGTTGTCGCTGAAAAGAGACCTCATGCTAGAGTGAGCGTTCAGAATTGGGCTCCAGTCTCTTTCCCCGTGTGTATGTGTTTGTGAGTAGGGGTTTAGTGTGTGTGTGTGAGTGTGCGTGTGTGTCTGTCTGTATGTAGGGGATTAATGTATGCATGTGCATACGTGCGTGTGTGTGTGCATGGGAGTATGTGTGTGTGCGTGCGTGCGAGTATGCGTGTGTAATGTACGTGTGTGTGTGTGTGTGTGTGTGTGTGTGTTAAGGGGGGGGGGTGGGGTGACTCCTCAGTGCAGCGGCCCCATGTGCCCCCCTCTCTGAACGCCGGTGCCGGTAACGTTAACAGGAGTGTCATTAGGAATTCAAAGCATATGCCCTCGTGAGGACGCCCTCTTCCTCTCTCCCCCGTGCTTCACACCGCACACATTATGCACCGTATAAAGTATTTATTGGCCTTTGTCAGACGAGCGCTGCAGTTTCTGCGGAAACACAATCAAAATAATACGGGAGATGTCTGTTTGTTTGTGCTATCGCTCGCGTACGGGAGGCAGACATGACAGCTTGATGGTCGCGTCTTTGCACCCCTCTGCCCTGTTGTAGGCATCTGTTCCCATGCTCACACATCTTTCTCTTTCTCTGTCTTTCTCTCTCTCTCTGTGT